>NC_133325.1:164561326-164616326 GCF_042186555.1 Aquarana catesbeiana | reverse complement strand
TGTCGTCTTCCTGGGGTGGAAGAGGAAGACGACAGATTTGTCGAAACGGCGTAGGCAGGAGCGGCGTGCTGACGTCACCACCATACCACGCTGAACCCGGAAGAAACGGGCAGCAGCTGAAGCCGGCCGGCGCTACATGTTTTTATAAGCGATCTTTACTGCACAAATTGTAAGTGCTTTTCTTTTATAAATTAAAGTGGATTTTAACTGTATTACGCTATGGAGCATTTCTTTCCTATTTATCCATGGTCTGTGAGCGGATAAATCACGTTTGGATTGATTTCCTGGAGAGGTGGCTTCCGATCTGCGCACTGACAGAGACCCAGTGGCTGGGGGACACAGCCACATGTGTGCATGATCTCTGTGACAGGAGATCTTTGGATCTGGTAAGGGGCTTACCTTACTTGAGGTGGAGGATCTTCTCTCTATTTTAACATCACGCTCCCTACGGAGATAATCTTTATATCACTTGAAGGAAGGGTGTCTTTCTCCCTCTATCCAACCATTTTCTACACCCACAAGACCTACAGTTCATTTCAATCTATGACTAAATGGACTCTACTTAATCGTTTTTTTTACTGAATGTTCCACTCATTTTTTTGCATGCGATTCTTTTTTTTTGCATGCGATTTATGTGCATTTTTTTTTTTTTTTTTTTTTTTTTTTGTTATGAAACAATTCACTTGTGTTCATTCATAATTATGGTATTTTCAGTTAATATGATCATGTATTTGCACTAGCAGCGCAGCCTTTAAATTGTACATCTATTAAATACCTCCCGGCAAAATGGGTCCGCGCTGTAGCCGTCATTTGGCTATAGCACAGATCTGAAGGAGTTACACCAACAGTCAAAATCCATAAAAGTCATGTATTGGCACATTCTTAGAGGATGCTTGTATAAACATTAAAAGTTCATTTTCATAACGCTAAACAGGATCTTGGAATAAATACTAATACATATTGCTAAAGGAGGGTGGGGTAGGTATTGTAACATTCATTTGTAAATAATAGCAACTCTGTTAAAAAGAACATACTCCATATGATGTAGATATAACACATTCATTATGGTAATAATCAAATTCAATACATAGTATAAAACAGTACATTAAATACAGATAAAAATGACAAATGCTCATAATCTATGATTAGTAGAAGACAAACATAAGTAAAAATAAAAACATGAAAACATTTCTGGTGGTTTGGAATCCTAAATAGGTTCCCCATTGGAGGTTCTCTAGGCCCATATTACTAGGAAGAGGCCTTGTGAAAAATTCAGACCATGTTAAAAGACTATATTCCTAGAATTGTAATCTCCAAGGGAGAGTTTAAGCCTACAGCATAGCAGAGTCTGGGCTGACATGTTTTGCTTCCAGACAAAATTAGGACCTGGAACAAGACAGGACTTTTATAGGACTCCATGTCATGTATAAGGCATAATGGCAAAATAGTTCAGGTCAAACCCAGTAATTAATCTCCTTTGTCGAGAATCCAGAAACTTAAGGCTTCAAAACTCCATGAACTTGAGATCCAACAGAATGTGCTTTTGTCAAAAAAAACAGTGATTACAAATACAATTATCAGGATCAAAATGAATTCTCAATCTGTGCAAAAATATTTCATAGGCAGTTGTATTTTGACAATTGAATCCTTAAAAAAAGTTAGTTTTTTTGAAAAATAAAAGACTTTAGCTTATGCCTTAGGACAATGTACTCAGCATTTGGTTGTGTAGTGTCAGGAAAAGTATATTTTTGACAAAAGGCAGAAATGTTTCCCGTCAGTTTTGGCAGTGGTAGAAGTAAATGGCGGGGTGCTGTCATCTGTCAAAGTCAGAAGATTTTTCAAAATCTGAGATTGTTGCGTTCCAATAAAATAGAAAACGGAAGGCAGTATCCAATTCTCTTTATGATTTTTTTGTAAGACGTAAATTCCAAAAAAAAAATAAAATAAAAAAAACAGATGTAATCTAATATTCACGGGAGGAGTGTTGGTTTTCATTCATCTGTGGAATGTACACATGGGAAGGCATCTGGTTTGGGTCTGGCTTCACTGTCAGAGAAGAAGGGGTGAAGCAGAGCTTGTGATGCAGAGATGCGCCTCTGGGTGTTAAATGTCAGCATTTCCTAGAGAGAAAAGAAAGACATTGTAAACTTTCAACTCTTCAGGGAAGGCTGTCCACAAGGTTTAGGAGTGTGTCTATGGGAATGTTTGACCATTCTTCCAGAAGCACATTTGTGAGGTCAGGTACTGATGTGGACGAGAAGGCCTGGCTCGCAGTCTCCGCTCTAATTTATCCCAACAGTGTTCTATTGGGTTGAGGTCAGAACTCTGTGCAGGCCAGTCAACTTCCTCCACCCCAAACTCACTCATCAAGGTCTTTATGGACCTTGCTTTGTGCACTAGTCCAAAAAATTTGGTGGAGGGGGGGGGGGGGGGATTATGGCGTGGGGTTTTTCATGGGTTGGGCTTGGCCCCTTAGTTCCAGTGACGGGAACTCTTAAGGCGTCTGCATACCAAGACATTTTGGACAATTTCATGCTCCCAACTTTGTGGGAACGGTTTGGGGATGGTCCCTTCCTGTTCCAACATGACTGCACACCAGTGCACAAAGCAAGGTTAAAGACATGGATGAGCAAGTATGGGGTGGAGGAACTAGACTGGCCTGTGTGAGCTTTGTGTGCTGCAGCTTTTTCGTTTTCTCACATTAGTAAATAGGTGAGCATGAAGAGAATTGAAATTTGATTTATATCTGAGAAACTGCTATTCATTTGAACTTAAAGTGGTTGTAAAGTCAGAAAGTTTTTTCTATGCATTACGATTAAAAAAGCCTTCTGTGCGCAGCAGCCCCCAAATACTTACCTGAGCCCATCTCAATCCAGCGATGTTGCAGTAGTGTCTGGGCTGCCTGGGACTCTCCCTCGCCATTGGCTGCAGCTGCTTTCAAAGTCAGTGAGCCAATGAGGAGAGAGAGGGGGTGGGGCCGGGTCGCAGCTCCGTGTGTGAATGGACACACGGAGCTGCGGCTCGGGTACCCCCATAGCAAGCTGCTTGCTGTGGGGGCACTCAACAGGAGGGAGGGACCAGAGAAGAGGAGGATCTGGGCTGCTTTGTGCAAAACCACTGCAACAGAGCAGGTAAGTATGACTTTTTTTCCTATAAAAATAACAAACACGAGACTTTAGTAACACTTTAACCACTTAAGGACCGAGCCTCTTTTTGAGATGTGTTGTTAAAAAGTTAAAAACTATTTTTTTTTTGCTAGAAAATTACTTAGAACCCCCGAATATTATACATTTTTTTTCTAACACCCTAGAGAATAAAATGGCGGTCACTGCAATACTTTGTCACACCGTATTTGCGCAGCAGTCTTACAAGCGCACTTTTTTTTGGAAAAAATACACTTTTTTGAATTAAAAAATAAAACAGTAAAAGTTAGCCCATTTTTTTTTCTTATATTGTGAAAGATAATGTTACGCCGAGTAAATTGATACCCAACATGTCACACTTCAAAATTGGAATGGTGACAAACTTTTACCCTTAAAAATCTCCATAGGCGACGTTTAAAAAATTCTACAGGTTGCATGTTTTAAGTTACAGAGGAGGTCTAGTGGTAGAAACATTGCTCTCACTCTACCGATCTCGGCGATACCTCACATGTGTGGTTTGACCACAGTTTTCATATGCGGGCGCTACTCACGTATGCGATCGCTTCTGCATGCGAGCTCGGCGGGACGGGGCGCGTTTAAAAAATTTTTTCTTATTTATTTTACCTTTTATTTTTACACTTTTTAAAAAATAAAAAAATACAATTGTGTCACTTTTATTCTTATTACAAGGAATGTAAACATCCCTTGTAATAGGAAAAAAAGCATGCCAGGACCTCTTAAATATGTGATCTGGGGTCAAAAAGACGTCAGATCTCATATTTACACTTAAATGCAATAAATAAATAAATAAATAAATAAATAAAATAAAAAAGGCCCTTTAAGAACTATGGGCGGAAGTGACATTTTGATGAAGCTTCCACCCTGCATTGTTATGGAGATGGGTGGGGGCCATCTTCCCCTCACTCATCTCCATGCCAAACAAGGGGAAACATCCGATCGCCTCTACCGCTGCCGACGGCTCCGTTAAGCGGTGGAGGGCACCAGAGCGCGGCCCCCTCCTGCCGATAAGAGTGATCTTGCAGCGAATCCGCCGCAGAGACCACTGTTATCGGAAACCGGACCGCCGGCTGAAGAAGAGCATACCAGGGTTATGGCAGCTAGCTGCTGCCATAATGATATCCCCCTTCAAAGTAAGGACGTAGATCGCCGTGCGGCGGTCCGCAAGTGGTTAAAGTGCACCTTCATTTTCTGCTAAAAGCAAGACTCCCATAAATGCAAAGCAGTCATGTCTGTGTATATTATGAACCTGACCCAAGACCAGCAGCAGTGTTGGGTGACCAGCACTGTTACTATTTAACAGCATTGCACTACTGAAGGGTCAACTAGGTGTACAGACGTACTTCTTGGAGGTTGTTACATAAAAAAAGTAGAAGTTTTCTTAACTGCACGGATGATGTCAGGACAGGTGATTCTGCTGCTGGTGATATGGCAAAATCTCCAAAGTAAAGCAATCAGCCTCAATGGCATAACTTTCTCACTGACCTAACTGAAGAGTCTCTTTCATTAGTGGCAGAGACGCATTTTGCAACTACTGCCTATGGAGGGAGCAACTACATCGGAAAAGGTTTTTTTTCACCTGACATAAGCCTAGCAATCCAGCTGCTAATTCAGCTTAAACAATGTAAGAAAAAGTATTTTTGTACTCCCCATAAAATCCTTTTCTTGGTGTTCGTTGAGATACAAAGGAAGTCTCTTTAGCCTTCTAGTTATACTACCTCTTACAGGAGGAATGGTGGTTTTCCAGCATAGCAGTTCCATAGAAGCCAGTGATTACACTGGCTTCGGTTGGACAGACAGCTGTACACACAGATCAAAAGTTGGACGATTCCTGGTGAATCGGCAGATTTTCAGCTAAAGGGTACCGGGCTTTGGGCAACAAATGCTGAGTTTCAACACCACTTCGTCCCTACGCAGAACAAAGTTTATTGCAGGATAAGCTCACCAGTTCAGACACTCGCCCTGAGATGATGGCTGCAAGGAAAACAACCTTGTGTGAGAGTAGTTAGAAAAATGTCTGAAGTGCAAGAGGAACCGGATTCAGATCCCACAGTCACAAGGGAACAGATGGGGGAGCTACATGGGAGCTGTTCTTCATCAAAGAGTGAGGGGACACTGGCCTCTAAAGGAGAGAAACTGGACAAATAGAATTCCCTTGAAAGGAGGCTGCCATCAGACCGAAGATTCTCATGCAAAAGCAGAGAGAGTTTAAAGGACTGGAGAGTCTGAAGTTTCTTCTATGGGAGAAACACTCTGGTGTGTGTGTGTGTTGTGTCCACAGCTAGAACCCAACAAAGATGGGGATGCCACGAGAGCAGAGTAGGGCTTATACTATATCTAGCACTTTGGTGAATACCTGAGGAGCAGATGAAAGGTCAAAGGCAGGGCAACAAACTGGTAGCATAACGGCCCTAAAGCAAATTGTAGGAATCAACAATGCACTGGAAAGATGGAGACATGCAGGCAAGCACCTGGGATGTCCACAGAAGCCAGAAAGTTTTACTGATAAAAAGGTGCAATGACAGATTTGGTGGATTCCAAGTGGAATTTCTTGAAACCGTTCTGCCAAAGAAATTGGGACAATGATGTGGAGATCCTGAAGACCAAGTGAGCCTGATAGAGATCTGACAACCTGTGTTCTGACACAGGAAGTTTAGAGGTGAAAAACGGGGGGGCAAGGGGCAAAACTCCAATTTTTAGCCCTGGGACACCACCTCCTGCACCCAAGTGCAAACTGTCCAATCCTTTGTAAAGGTTACGAAATGTTGCCCCTCTCTGAAAAACAGGGGAAAACTTCATGCCAAGGAAGGCTTGTCTAAAGATTTGACAGACTTAAAAGTGGCAGACTGAGGGGGGGCTGGAGGCCAAGCTTGGGGGGGGATAGCATCTCAACGTTGAGATGGATCTTTTCTGTTTTCGATCCATCAGAGGTAGAAGACTTTGCAGTCAGCTCTTTAGGTTTCTTTCACTGCGGAAGATTTTTTTACTAACCAGTAGCATTCTTGGTTATCATCAAGAGTCAGTATAAAGAGAAATCCCTCAAAAAGGCAATGCGGATCAAATGCTGCATGCACAAAAGTTTTGCAGTCTAGCGCTTTAGCCAAAGTGCCCTACATGGGAAAAGAGATGAGAAGCTTCCAGCAAACCATCACAGCTGTTTAATGTTACAGCCCCCTGCTCCATGCATTTAATAAGCAAGGGATCAACTTGTAGCAGTGGTTAGATTTATTTTAAATGCTTTTATATAGTCACAGTATACATTTCATTTTATAAGATCAGCATTGTAATAGCTTGTCAAAAATAACTGTTTGTATAGCTAACATAAGCGTTAGAGCTGCACGATTCTGGCTAAAATGAGAATCAGGATTTTTTTTGCTTAGAATAAAGATCACGATTATGACAGCGTAACATCAGCTTTCACATTAAACTGAAAAAAGTGGTGGGCTATCTGTACCGTTTCGTTTTTTTTTAATTCTTTAAAGTGTATTTAAAAAAAAAATAAAATTGCATTTGGAAGACCGCTGCGCAAATATAGTACGACATAAAATATTGCAACGACCGACATGTCATTCTCTAGGGTCTCTGCTAAAATTATAATATATATATATATATCTGAGGGTTCTAAGTAATTTTGTAGCAAAAAATACTGATTTACTGAAGTGTCAGAAAAAGGTTTAGTCTTTAAATGGTTTACAGACTGAAGTTTCAATCCTCTAAGAACGAAATATTACTTTGTTTATAGTTCTCTCCATGTTGAGATAAACTTGGAAGGCTACCTGGATTTAAAAAAAAAAAAAATATGTCAGCTGTCAGAAGTGAGCAGAGAACATTGCACTTGTTACATAGAATTGGGAAATGCTGGTTTAAGATCGGGAGGGGGTTAGAATCGTGATTTTGATTATTTAACGATTAATCGTGCCAATCTAATAAGTGTACTTGGAAATTCTCACTTTCATGTTCTGAGTGCTTTGCAGCTTCCTCTCCTTTGTTTACATTTAAGCTCTAAGGACAACATATCCCATGTTACCTTGCTGCCTGCAAGCTGGGATTCCTGTACTGACTGTGCCTCCTGATACTCATAACCTCTGTAGTTTAGACAGAAGACTTTTAAATGTGACAAGACAGTGTCTACTCGCAGGGCATAGTGGACACGTCACAGAATTCAAGGAAGTAAATGTGTGGGGATCTTCATAAAGTTTACAAAAACTTCAAGATGATTCAGATTAATACAAGTAGGATAGAAATAACTGAAGGGCTTGCCTGATTGAGTACAAATTCAAAGTATTGTTTAGGTTTGACCTCATATTATATGTTTTTTGGTAAATCTAAAAGGGAAATTGTGTAATTTGGTGCACAGATGTAGTGTAGTTCTACTTTAGGCGTTCCTGCAGCAATCCTAAGGGGAAATCCTCCTGAAGATTGATCACACATTTTCATTATGGAGACTCAAACTAGATAACTGGGAACTCCCCTGTTGTAGAAGGAAGGGCAAGACTTAAAAAAAAGGTGGGTGTAAAGTTTGGTGGGACCTGTGCTAGAAATTAATGATTGAGTTCCCCAGAGATAAGAAAGCCAGTAGGGTTTGGCACATCAGCGTCCGCATATAACTGAAACATCACTTTTGTTTAGAATGAGCCACTACAGAGGCACTACTTTGCACTCATCCCATTTTTTTTTAAATGCCTTGCACGATCCCGTTATGTATCATACCAGCAGAAGCTGAGCACCAGCTGCATCAATTTCAGGGATAAACTTCTCTACTGGCTGCTGACTCCGGGGTGAAAAAGCAGAACGTGGTAATGTAACATCCTCCGGCCACTCCTCCTCTGAAGGTAGACCAATCATACTGTAGAGAGAAGACACATGGTAAGTGACACACATGCAGGCTTATTCATTAGCTAAAAAAGGTAAAAGTGCAGAAACCCAGAACCACCAAGTGGGATCCATCTTTGCTATAATTGACTGCACTTTTAATTGCCTTACTTAAAGTGGTAAGAAAGTCATTGCATGTAAAATCTGCTGACTGGCAGGACCCTAGAGGTAATTTCTTTCACAAATGTCCCCCCCCCCCGCCTGTCAGCAGGTAATTTGATCTAAGCCACACATGCGCAGCTCAGACCACATTTATGGCCCGCACTGTGCCGTGGCGCTGTGACCCGCCATGGTGCTGTGACCCCCCCATGCGCATGTGCAGGAGTGACGTCACTGCAGCCTTGTCATTCGACCGGGCGAAGGTAGAAGCACAGGGGAGCCGACACAGAGCTGCACGGAGGACTCAGTTTGCAGGAAAGTTTGCCATAACGTACTAGTATATAATGCATATTAGTACATTATGACTTAAACCTCTGAGCGACCAGCTTTTTTTATTTTAAAGACACAACTTTACTTCCACTTTAAGATTACCACCTTTGCTTCACCATGTTTTCCTTAATTTGCATAGCAAACTTCTCATTAAAGGAAAAAAAGAAATGCGCTTTACTTTGTTTGAAATTACCCTAATTTGCTGTAGCTTCAAAAATGTAATCATACCAGGCAACCATGTGGCCAAGCCTCACCGCCTGCTCCTAGCACAATGCATTAGTGGTAAACCCACAGTGCAATGTCAGCAGCTAACTGCAGGCAGGATCAGCGAATACAGTTCTCACAGCGGCAGGTCAACACAGGTTTGGGTAAGACAATGAAATCCAAACGCCAAAAATAAATTTTCCAGCTTTTTTTCAGTGATGACAAAATGCTGTTTGGACAGAGAAAGTGACAGATAGAAAGACAACCCTGTCCCTACAGCGCTTTTATGTGGTGCAACCGTAATTCCTAAAGGAATACATGTAAAAGGCCACAGTATAGGGTGTGTCAAAGCTGAACTTTGGGGAAAGCAAAATACTCCCTTGCTAAATGCTAGTTTACGTCTAGGGGGCTGTAAAAAGCCATTTTAACCACTAGCTGACCGGCGCACAACAACGTACATCGGCACAATGGTATGGCTGGGCAAATCGGTGTACAGGTACATCCCCTTTAAATCGTGGCATTGAGGGCGCGCGTGCATGCCACGTACTCCATGACCGTACCCACTATGTCCGCCAGGGGCCTGGAATCGTGTCACAGAGCGGCAGAACAGGGAGATGCCTATCTCGCCCCATTCTGCCTAGTGACATGACAGATCTACTGCTCCTTGTCATTGAGAGCAGTGATCGCTGTCATGTCAGTGGAAGCCCCCCCCCCCCCCAGTTAGAACACCACCCTAGGTCACACCTAACCCCTTGATTGCCCCCTAGTGTTTAACCCCTTCCCCGCCAGTGCCATTTACACAGTAATCGCAGGTTGCCACCATTACTAATAACAAAACAAAAAAATTATATAATAAAAATGCTATAAATCTATTCCCTATTTTGTAGACGCTATAACTTTTGTGCAAACCAATCAATATACGCTTATTGCGATTTTTTTTTTTACCAAAAATATGTAGAAAGAAATATGTAAGAAAACATATCGGCCTAAACTGAGAAAAAAAAAATGTGTTTTTTTTTTATATATTTTTTGGGGATATTCATTATAGCAAAAAAGTAAAAATTATAGCTTTCTTTTCAAAATTGTCGCTTTTTTTGTTTATAGCGCAAAAAATAAAAACCATAGAGGTGATCAAATATCACCAAAAGAAAGCTCTATTTGTGGGGAAAAAAAGGACATCAATTTTGTTTGGGAGCAATGTCGCACGATCGCGCAATTGTCAGTTAAAGCGACGCAGTGCCGTATCGCAAAAAGTGCTCTGGTCAGGAAGGGGGGTAAATTCTTCCGGTGCTGAAGTGGCTAATTGGTTGATCCTCTGCTCCTGCAGGCTCCCGTTTGGGCTGTCAGACCAGTCAATGCAGCCTTTCCCCTATGCTCTGGCAGACACATGTTCTATGGCATCATGAAGTACAGTTATGAGCCTATAGCCCTGCAATGGACAAGAAGACAATGAGGGACAATCCACTGCTGGAGCATAGGGGAGTAGAGTAGAGCGCCGTCAGTGGATCAGGTAAATAAAACAGCTTTTCGCGGTCCACTAGACCTAAATGAACCCTTGCCGTGTGGGGACAATCCTACTGCAGGAGGACTGAGGAAGACACAATAGCAGAGAGGAGAGCAGAGAGCAGGCTGCAGGTGATGGAGGCACGTAAACTGACCCCGGTGTCAGGGCTCAGCAGCCATGATACACCGTTGGTCAGTTTACAAAGGAGAGGGCAGAAACTGGCAAGATCAACCAGGTATTACAGGGGGCCAACTGACACAGCACAAGTACTGTGCTGTAGAACATGCTTTAAAGAAATAGGATCAGTTTTTTGTTTTTTTTTGGGGGGGGGTTTAAGCGCTTTAGGAACAAAAAAAAAAAAAAAAAAACACAAACATTTTCCCACTGACACTTTTAGGTTTGAGTTTTCAGGTTTTGATGCCTTAACTACTTTCAAACCAGTGACGTACCCATATGTCGCCGGACCTCGGGTGGCTATACTGGGATGATGCCTGCAGCTATCATCCTGGTACAGTTATTTAGAGCAAGCGGTCGGCTCTTTCATAAAAGAAATCCTAGCAGCTAAATAGCTGCTGGATTGCTTTTATAAGCAGCGGGGGGGGGGGTTGTAGGAGACGTCCACCCCCCCCCCCACATGTCAATGGCGGCATTTAAAAAATAAATAAATCACAAGCATTCGAAAACAGATCTTGGTGTTTTAAATGCTTTTAAAAAGGGAGGGATTTGGGGTCTTATAGACCCCAGATAACTTCATAAAGAGTACCCCTGTCACATGCCCATTTCTGTCACAAGGATATTTACATTCCTTGCGGCAGCAATGAAAGTGCTTAAAAAAAAAAAAAAAAAATCTAATTAAAGAAATAAATTAAAGCGCCCCCCATTCCCCCCGTGCAACAGCGAGAGCTCAAGTCGGTCCTGCACACAAACAGCGATTGCCCCACACACGAGGTGTCACCACAAATATCAGATCATGGGCAGTAACTCTTGCACTAGAGCAGGGGTCTCAAACTGGTGGCCCTTCAGCTGTTGCGGAACTACAAGTCCCATGAGGCATCGCAAAGGCTTACAGTTGCAAGCATGACTCCCACAATCAGAGACATGATGGGACTTGTAGTTCCGCAGCAGCTGGAGGGCTGCCAGTTTGAGACCCTTGCACTAGACCCTTCTCTGAAAAACGAAAGAGTTAACCTGTAAGGGCTTTTAAAGCGTCACCTATGGATAGTAAAATTAAGCAATTTGTTGTCTTTGCACGGGCGTGCGCAATTTTGCAACATGTTTGGTATACATTTACTTAGCGCAACATCATCTTTCATATTTTAACCAAGAATAGGGTTATGTATTGTGCTTTTTGCATAAAAAAAAAAAAAAAAAAAAAAAAAAAAAAAAAGAGAGAAGTGTATTCTTCCCAAGAAAAATTGGAAAAAAACGGAAAGTATTCAGACCCCCTTAAATTTTTCACTCTGTTATATTGCAGCCATTTGCTAAAATCATTTAAGTTAATTTTTTTTCCTCATTAATGTACACACAGCACCCCATATTGACAGAAAAACACAGAATTGTTGACTTATTTTGCAAATTTATTAAAAAAGAAAAACTGAAATATCACATGGTCCTAAGTATTCAGACCCTTTGCTCAGTATTTAGTAGAAGCACCCTTTTGATCTAATACAGCCACGAGTCTTTTGGGAAAGATGCAACAAGTTTTTCACACCTGGATTTGTGGATCCTCTGCCATTCCTCCTTGCAGATCCTCTCCAGTTTGGTCAGGTTGGATGGTAAACGTTGGTGGACAGCCATTTTTAGGTCTCTCCAGAGATGCTCAATTGGGTTTAAGTCAGGGCTCTGGCTGGGCCATTCAAGAACAGTCATGGAGTTTTTGCGAAGCCACTCACTGTGTGCTTAGGGTCATTGTCTTGTTCGAAGGTAAACCTTCGGCCCAGTCTGAGGTCCTGAGCACTCTGGAGAAGGTTTTCATCCAGGATATCCCTGTACTTGGCCGCATTCATTTTTCCCTCGATTGCAACCAGTCGTCCTGTCTCTGCAGCTGAAAAAACCACACCCACAGCATGATGCTGCCACCAACATGCTTCACTGTTGGGACTGTATTGGACAGGTGATGAGCAGTGCCTGGTTTTCTCCACACATACCGCTTAGAATTAAGGCCAAAAAGTTCTATCTTGGTCTCATCAGACCAGAGAATCTTATTTCTCACCATCTTGGAGTCCTTCAGGTGTTTTTTTTTTTTTAGCAAACTCCATGCGGGCTTTCATGTGTCTTGCACTGAGGAGAGGCTTCCGTCGGGCCACTCTGCCATAAAGCCCCGACTGGTGGAGGGCTGCAGTGATGATTGACTTTCTACAACTTTCTCCCATCTCCCGACTGCATCTCTGGAGCTTAGCCACAGTGATCTTTGGGTTCTTCTTTACCTCTCTCACCAAGGCTCTTCTCCCCTGATAGCTCAATTTGGCCAGACGGCCAGCTCTAGGAAGGGTTCTGGTTGTCCCAAACGTCTTCCATTTAAGGATTATGGAGGCCACTGTGCTCTTAGGAACCTTAAGTGCAGCAGAAATGTTTTTGTAACCTTGGCCAGATCTGTGCCTTGCCACAATTCTGTCTGAGCTCTTCAGGCAGTTCCTTTGACCTCATGATTCTCATTTGCTCTGACATGCACTGTGAGCTGTAAGGTCTTATATAGACAGGGGTGTGGCTTTCCTAATCAAGTTCAATCAGTATAATCAAACACAGCTGGACTCAAATGAAGGTGTAGAACCATCTCAAGGATGATCAGAAGAAATGGACAGCACCTGAGTTAAATATATGAGTGTCACAGCAAAGGGTCTGAATACTTAGGACCGTGTGATTTCAGTTTTTCTTTATTAATAAATCTGCAAAAATGTCAACAATTCTGTGTTTTTCTGTCAATATGGGGTGCTGTGTGTACATTGAGGAAAAAAATTGAACTTAAATGATTTTAACAAATGGCTGCAATATAACAGAGTGAAAAATTTAAGGGGGTCTGAATACTTTCCGTCCCCCTATTATATATATATATATATATATCCAGATATTCCTAAAAGCACATCCCTTCATATTTACAATCCTGGGAAAATGTTCTATTTTTTTTATCAGGACACGTAGATTGGGACCCAGATTTAGTCCCTTGGACAAGTAGTTTAAAAACATTCCTACACCCCTGTGGTTAGCATCAGACCTGAAGCCCAGGTTCACACTTCGCTGTGAGAATGAAGCCATGTGAGTTCAGCTGAACTCGTACGATTTCACACCGGCATGTTGGCCGCAATTTCAGAGACATCTGTGCGAGTTTCTGCACAGATGTCAATGTAAATCGTAGTCCAAAATCGCAAAGAGTAGTACAGAAACTACTTTTTGAAATCGGTGTGGTGCTGCAGATGCAGTATTGCACCGGTTAGGATGGTGCTATTGCTGCCGATTTGACAAGTCAAATCGCATGTCAAATCGTATCAATGTGAACCAGGGCAGAGAGACTGCAAGGCAAACATGCCAGTTCTGTAAGAACATGTTGATACACATTATAAAAAGGCATTTATATAGTCAAATAAATCACTGGCTGAACTTTTCACAAACCCTTTTCATTTGTGATGATCTAGCACACAACATTCTTCCTGTTTTCCAGATGTTACAAAACACAACTTACTCAAAAATCTTGCAAAGCTGGTCGGCTTCTGAATTTCCACAAAACAGAGGTCTAAAAAAAATAAATATATAAATAAACAAACAGAACTTGCTTATTCAGCATGAGAACAAAGCAAACTTTAAAATGGCAAATCCACCCAAAATTGAGGTGTGACTTTGTAGAGGAAGATAAAGGTTTCTGTGTGACTGGCTCATAGATCTGGACATCTGTGGTGTTGTGAAAAACTACCCTAGGCACTTCCTAGTCTCTCGCTGTCTGAACTTTATACAATGTGTGTGGGGAAAATAAAACTGTACTCGAGAAACGCACACTGCTGACCGCATTTAGAATACGCAAACTACCTGGCTTCAATACTTAGAGACACTGACTTAAAAGAATTGCGTCAGATCAGGAAAAAGTCACAACGCCTAATCTTCATTCTTGCTCCAAGGCCACTGTACATGAACGGCTGGGTGGTACTTTCCTTGTCATGAGTGGACATTCATGAACGTCCTCAGAACGAGTGCTCGCAGCGTGGCCCAGAGGCCGCAGTGCAGCTCGATCCTGTGATCACTGGATCCAGCCGAGCAGAGATCGGGATATGGGTGCTGTGATTGGTCCTCCCGATCATGTGACAAAGCGGGGGAATCTGCAGTCCTGTGCAAGGTACAACATTTAGCATCTCACATGGTTGATGATTAAAAGAGGCACATCTAAGTATGCAGGCATCCGGGGTAAAGCTGTCCACATAGACCATCCTCCACACCGCCGGCTCTCACTGCTGTCAGTCTACAATCGTGACCGGGAAGACTACCCTGCAGTACAGCGATCTGAAAGTGAGGCTTGAAGCGCTCATGGAGCGCAGTGTGGAAGAGATGACGTTGATGGCGGTGCGGAGGACTGTCTATGTGGACAGCTTTACCCCGGATGCCTGCATACTTAGATGTGCCTGTTTTAATCATCAACCATGTGAGTTGCTAAATGTTGTACCTTCATTAAATGTAATCATATTGCTACACTTAGAGGCGCATCTCTTCTCTTTTATACTCAGTTGTGACATGACGCTACTTGTATATCAAGACATCGCTTGTATATCAAGTCAAAATTTATTTAAAAATGTTGCTTCTCTTGCAAAATGCTTTCAAACCAAGTTACAATCAAACCAAGGTTTTACAGTATAAATATCAGAGTCTGCACAGGCTGGAAATAAGGTCTGTCAAGTTCTGATCTTTAATTCTTAAAGGTTGGGAGGCATAAAACGAGAAGTAAACAGAAGGGTATGATAATTCTAACTGATGTGGCTGTGATCTCAGACTCACTGAACTGAAAATATTATATGCAAAGCAAAAGTTCCAGCACTAGTCACTGTGAAGGATGAGATGTGCGATGTGTCAGCTGTTTACAGATGAAGACTGCTTTTTATATGACACATACTGGAAACACACAAATAAACCCGACTGAAAAAGTAACAGCAACACATACTCACTTCCTCCTGAACATCTCTGCAAATATACATCCTACACTCCAAATGTCTACCGGTGTGGCATATGTAGACTGAAGTAATACTTCTGGGGCACGATACCACAAGGTCACCACCTGTACAAAATCAATAAAGCAGATGCTAATATGATAACCAGAAAATATACATAAGAAAAAACCTAAAACATCAAGAAAAAAAAAAAACACTATGTATATTTGCATTTTTTATTAAATATTTAAGTGGACCGAAAGCTGCAGCATTTGGCCATTTTTTTTTTTTTCAAATATTTGATTTAAGCCACAAAAGCCAAATCCAGGTTATCAAATAAACTATTAATACATTTAAATGGAACAACATAAATCAGAAGGTTAATTCAGAGTACACGTAAGTCTCATCATACAGTATGTGGAGATTATATATGTAGTGTACCTGCCAAGGGACAAACCGCTGGTAGCAAGTCCTGGGATTGCCTTTCCATGTCATATTTTCAAGAGAGAAGAAAAGAAAAGTTAGTGGAGAACAGAGAAAGAGAGAAGATGGGGGGGGGTTAGGGAGAGAGAGAGGGGGGAGCTGCAGCATTTAAATGTAGAATGCCAACCTTCCGCTTGTAAAACCCTCTAGTGCCAAGACAGCAGTCTGCCAATGGCTGTCAATGTCAGAACCATCACACCAGCTACACTATGTATTGAGAAATCATTTGGTTTAGTCAAAGGTCAAAAGATAAGCAACAGTCCAGTTTTGCCACTTGTATGATTTCTGCTGGACGGACAAAGAAGTTGTGTTAGGTCAGTTCACTAGGCTATAATAAATGTGTAAGAAAAAATATATAACACCGCGCTAACCCAATGTATAGAAAAAAACAGCTACATACAAATATGACCAATATTCAAAACATGTAATAAAAATAAATGTAGCGCTAATGATAATGGTGATAAACTTGTCAGTGGTAATAGCCCACTGAAACCGAAAGAAAAACATAAGTATGACCAATATAGCACAGTAAACAAGTGAAGTTCAATAGTGCCCAAATAAGTAGCAATGAAATGGTAGTCCCATAATAGAGCATATGTGGAGTGAGTCCAACATGAATGATTCTTCTCGTCTGTATCATCAGTTATAAAATCTTGAACAGGAAAACGGATGAAATACGCTTACCAGAGAAGGTGGATTCGGATGCCGGTGACACCGAATCAAACAGGCTCAGAGATCCAAGATGGAAGTAGTTGGTCCAAGAAACCCCGGATCTCAAGGGGAATCCTTCCTCTGTTGTCCCAATCGCGACTGCCAGTCCGGAAGGCCGAAGGGGAGTCCCAGCCACATGGAAGTCTCAGATGTATAGGTGGTTCCCAAAAAAATATATGAAAGCGCCAAATGGTGCAGATCAAATTATGTATTTATTGGATGACACCAATAATCAAAAAACAATTTAAAATAGCGTGATCACGTAAATAGATAAAATCAAGTGTAGGGAAGAGTGTACTCTTCCCTACACTTGATTTTATCTATTTACGTGATCACGCTATTTTAAAAATTTTTTTTGATTATTGGTGTCATCCAATAAATACATCATTTGATCTGCACCATTGGCGCTTTCATATATTTTTTTGGGAACCACCTATACATCTGAGACTTCCATGTGGCTGGGACTCCCCTTCGGCCTTCCGGACTGGCAGTCGCGATTGGGACAACAGAGGAAGGATTCCCCTTGAGATCCGGGGGTTTCTTGGACCAACTACTTCCATCTTGGATCTCTGAGCCTGTTTGATTCGATGAGAATGATAGAGGTATCTCGCTGACCTACACCTCCAGCACAGAAAAAAAAAAAAAAAAATCACTTTTTTAGATCTAGAAATCCTGGTAGTTAATGAACGTTTTCAATTTAAAACCTTCTTCAAGTCGACTGACGGAAATGGCTATATCCCTACTGATAGTTGCCATCATCCTTCTTGGAATCGTTCTGTCCCACGTAGCCAATTTCTGCTATTAAAGGAGGAATTGTAGCGATATAAACACCTTCAAGGTACAGGCAGAAGCACTTAAGATACGACTGCTTGATAAGGGATATAGCCATTCTGAAATTGACTCGGAGATTTCTCGTACTCTGGAGGTAGACAGGGTTTCTTTACTTGCTACCAAACCCAAGCTGGATACTGATAAGTTTAGATGGGCCATGATGACCACCTTTTCCACCCAATATCGCCAGATCAAGGCAATTTTCACAAAACATTGGAATATTCTTAAGAGTGACCACATTCTTGGGCCCTCCTTACCGGAACAGGCCAAAATGATTTTCAGGGGAGCACCTACCCTTCAAAGTAGAATAGCACCTAACATTATCAATCCCCCTACACGTACGACATTTTTTCAGGATCTAACTGTTTTTTTTCCCATGCAGGAAAAGCACGGTGTGTCAACATAATACGGGAGTGGGTCGGAAAGTGACCACCTTCAGGTCTTCTGTCACCAACAAACAGTATCCTATCAAACATTTTTGTACATGTGCAACCCACTATATTGTTTATTTAATCACTTGCCCTTGCGGGAAGCAATATGTGGGTTGCACCATCCGTACTTTTTCTATCAGAGTGGCGGAACACATTTCCCTAATAAAAAGTGGGGACACAAAACATCCTGTGCCCAGACATTATAGATTACACCATGACCGTAATCTAAAAGGCACCTCATTTCTAATTATTGATAGATAAAAACCAGGGGGGGGGGGTCTCACCATTCGAGACCTTCTGGATTTACGAACTACGCTCCCACTCGCCCTATGGCATGAACATAGAGTGGGATATTAATGCCTTTATTAGTCAGGCCTGAGTAGATTTATTTTTCCTATTTTGACTTTATAATCACCAATCTCTCTCTTTATTTGCTCTTATTGTTTGAGCCTTGGTGGCCATTTCTTTTTTATATTTGCTTTTTATATGATTATTGGTGTATGATCTTTTGTGTACAGGTGGCACCACATGAGAGTCCACTTCACAAGCTGTACTTATATTCGCTAAAAAAAAGTTTTTTATACGTTTTTAGGATAGATAGATACAGTGGCTTGCGAAAGTATTCGGCCCCCTTAAACTTTTCAACCTTTTGCCACATTTCAGGCTTCAAACATAAAGATATAACATTTTTATTTTTTGTGAAGAATCACCAACAAGTGGGACACAATTGTGAAGTGGAACGAAATCTTTTGGATTTTTGAAACTTTAACTAATAAAAAAATGAAAAGTGGGGCGTGCAAAATTATTCGGCCCCCTTGCGTTAATACTTTGTAGAGCCACCTTTTTCTGCGATCACAGCTGCAAGTCGCTTGGGGTATGTCTCTATCAGTTTTGCACATCGAGAGACTGAAATTCTTGCCCATTCTTCCTTGCAAAACAGCTCGAGCTCAGTGAGGTTGGATGGAGAGCGTTTGTGAACAGCAGTTTTCAGCTCTTTCCACAGATTCTCGATTGGATTCAGGTCTGGACTTTGACTTGGCCATTCTAACACCTGGATACGTTTATTTGTGAACCATTCCTTTGTAGATTTTGCTGTATGTTTGAGATCATTGTCTTGTTGGAAGATAAATCTCCGTCCCAGTTTCAGGTCTTTTGCAGACTCCAACAGGTTTTCATCCAGAATGGTCCTGTATTTGGCTGCATCCATCTTCCCCTCAATTTTAACCATCTTCCCTGTCCCTGCTGAAGAAAAGCAGGCCCAAACCATGATGCTGCCACCACCATGTTTGACAGTGGGGATGGTGTGTTGAGTGTGATGAGTTGTGTTGCTTTTACGCCAAACATATCGTTTTGCACTGTGGCCAAAAAGTTTGATTTTGGTTTCATCGGACCAGAGCACCTTCTTCCACATGTTTGGTGTGTCTCCCAGGTGGCTTGTGGCAAACTTTAGACGAGACTTTTTATGGATATCTTTGAGAAATGGCTTTCTTCTTGCCACTCTTCCATAAAGGCCAGATTTGTGCAGTGTACGACTGATTGTTGTCCTATGGACAGACTCTCCCACCTCAGCTGTAGTGCTCTGCAGTTCATCCAGAGTGATCATGGGCCTCTTGGCTGCATCTCTGATCAGTCTTCTCCTTGTCTGAGCTGAAAGTTTAGAGGGACAGCCAGGTCTTGGTAGATTTGCAGTGGTCTGATACTCCTTCCATTTCAAAATGATCGCTTGCACAGCGCTCCTTGGGATGTTTAAAGCTTGGGAAATCTTTTTGTTTCCAAATCCGGCTTTAAACTTCTGCACAACAGTATTACGGACCTGCCTGGTGTGTTCCTTGGTCTTCATGATGCTCTCTGCGCTTTCAACAGAACCCTGAGACTATCACAGAGCAGATGCATTTATACAGAGACTTGATTACACACAGGTGGATTCTATTTATCACCATCAGTCATTTAGGACAACATTTGATCATTCAGAGATCCTCGCTGAACTTCTGGAGTGAGTTTGCTGCACTGAAAGTAAAGGGGCCGAATAATTTTGCACGCACCACTTTTCAGTTTTTTAATTGCTAAAAAAGTTTAAAATATCCAATAGATTTTGTTCCACTTCACAATTGTGTCCCACTTGTTGGTGATTCTTCACAAAATATTAAAATTTTATATCTTTATGTTTGAAGCCTGAAATGTGGCAAAAGGGCCGAATACTTTCGCAAGCCACTGTAGAGAGAGGGAGAGGCAGAGGGAGAGGCAGAGGCAGAGGCAGAGAATGAATATCTCTATCTATCCCTCAGAGAACATTTAATGTATCATTTAACATATTGTATTATTTAACTAAAAACTTATGTCATATATATCTGTTCCTCAGTGAACATTCAATGTATCATCTAACACAGTGTTTCTCAACTCCAGTCCTCAAGGCGCCCCAACAGGTCAGGTTTTCAGGCTCTCCATTATTTTGCACAGGTGATCTGATCAGTTTCACTGCCTTAGTAATTACCACAGCTATTTCATCTGAGGGAAATCCTGAAAACATGACCTGTTGGGGCGCCTTGAGGACTGGAGTTGAGAAACACTGATCTAACACATCGTATTATTTTTAATTTAAACATATGTCATCTTTATATAAAACCATTTTTTGTTATTTAAAATATTTTTTGCTATACAGTCTTGTCCCCTCTATTTAGTTGATGCTGAACATTCTCCTTCCGCTTTACAGGGATTTTATTTGTGTAGTCACACACATGGTTGGTCACATGACCTTACCATGCTCAAGGTAGAGGGATATTTTTCCCTTTGAGTGCAGTTACGCGGTGGCTGTGACGCAAGACGCAGCCATGTGTCAATATGACACGAGCGCTTCTCCTCCCATTGGATGAGACCTTGGGTGTTGGCAGTGCGCATGCCCCGGACGGATGACTGTACGTCATTTCCGCCCGTTGGTCAGCACGGACTCGACTTTGCGCGCCCGTGGAGCGCACATCCTGGAAAGACGTCACATTCGTTCAGGCCATACCGCTTCCTTTTCAGTGTATCTCCCACTATGTGGATATACACTGTGGAACGCATGTCCCCATTGTCTAGTGTATCAAGGTGGAACGCACGCGGGATCGCCATCTTAGGCAAAACCAGAAGTACTTCCTATACGCACCACAGTTGCTTGGGTTTTTGGCTCTCATGATGGGGGTCACTTTCCATATAAATATGGGATTAGCAGCAGTGGTGGGTCACCCCAGATGATGTCCTTTTAGAGACGAAATGCGTCGAGACGGTCCCTATTGCTGCCTATATTGTTCTACAGCGCTGTTTTTATCTAGATCCAGGTGAGTGTTTTTTTATTTTAATAAATACATTTTTGTTTTATGGAATTACGTTATGGATCTCTTTCGTTCCCTTTCCAATACTCTCCACATGTTTATGGATTTTTGAGCTGTTGGTCTGCCTGTGGTGCCATCTTCCCATGACCCTACTCGGCTGCTATCTACACATACCCGTTTGACGGCTCCTACCCATGGTTCATCCATTACACAACAAGCTTGTTTGACACAGAGCATATGCCCTAGTGTGTTCAAACGATCCGGTAAGCCTTCCCTTCACCCGGTGGTGGTCTCTTTCCACGAGTGTACATATTCACTTTTTACAAAGACTTCACTGCACTTGGCTGGAAATAGATTTTTTTATTTACCTTTATTCATGGACTTATTTTGAATGTACATCTTATTTTCACTATATACACGTTGAGTTCAATTGTGCGTGTTATGATATATATTTGTTGTTATTTCACTGTCTTTTTTGACATTGGTTTGAATTGCATCAGTGCACTTCTATTTCTAGCGCTACACTTTGTTAGTCTTGATTCGGTATCACCGGCATCCGAATCCACCTTCTCTGGTAAGCGTATGTCATCCGTTTTCCTGTTCAAGATTTTATAACTGATGATACACAGATGTGAAGATTCTCCATTCATGTTGGACTCACTCCACATACGCTCTATTATGGGACTACCATTTCATTGCTACTTATTTGGGCACTATTGAACTTCACTTGTTTACTGTGCTATATTGGTCATACTTCTATAATAAATGTGACCTTTGTTATAATAGTCATTTTCAGCATTTATAGGCTCTCAACAGAATAAAATGAGAACAATTACGGCTTAAGTAAATTGAGGCTTGTGTATGTAACCGGCTCTAGGGGTATGTAACCATTCCATGCTCACAAAAGCATCATATTCTTATTTATGAACATCAATGTTTCAATAGTCTGATAGCTTGCAGATGCAATATCTTGTGCTTGAAATATTTCAGTGCCCCACTTCACATCCCAAATGGACAGCATGTTAAATATGACGTTACTTCAGAATTTGTTCCCATTTTTTATCGTTATGCACAACTGTAAAGATTAGCAGGTCTGATAATGGGGAGTATCCATGAATATAGGAGTAAAGCAATCCTTTTGCATCCTGATTGTTATGTATAGGGACCAAAAACCATTCTGACACAAACACATGTTAAGGTAAGCCGTTACAGTTACCTTAACAGGAACAGTATATAGCGGGGCTCTACAAACTTTCAAAAAAAAAAAAAAAAAAAAAAAGCTGGTTTACGGTCCTCCAGACCAAGGACTGTGGCCCGTGGAAACAGGAAAGGCTCTGGGGTCAGGGCGCGGAATGGCGGCGCCCCATCACCGCGGTCAGGGCGCGGAATGGCGGCGCCCCATCACCGCGGTCAGGGCGCGGAATGGCGGCGCCCCATCACCGCGGTCAGGGCGCGGAATGGCGGCGCCCCATCACCGCGGTCAGGGCAAGGATTTATGCCCCTGTCAGAGGGAGGAACAGTGCCCCAAGGGCTGTATAAAATTAAGCAAAGGTCTGCATCCAGCCCCTGGGCAACAGTTTGGAGACTATGGTTATAGTGTCAGGGAGTAAACATTGAGACATTTTAACTTTTACCTGAAAGTTGTTCTTCAACCAACATATTTTAAAAGCAGACTTTAACTGAAAATGTAAAGTCCACTTATGTTACAGACCCCCATGCCCACCCTCTGAATAATAAAAATAAAAACCCTGGTTTCTGAATACTTCTTGTAAGCACTAGTGAGGGCACGGAGCCTCACTGCTAGAACCTGGGAAAATTTCAGGGTTCCATACCATATAGATGATACCAATTCTTTCAGGATTTAGGATCCTCGGCTCTCCCAGGATTCTGGTAGAAGGTCAAGTGAAGTCACTGGTGCTTACAGAAAGGCTCACTTTAATAGAAAAGCATGGCTTTCCAAAAAACAAACATTTATACTTACCTAGGTGGATGCAGCATTGATCTGATGCTGCATCTGTCCCCCTGCTGGATCTGCAGTGAGACCTGAGCGATTAAATACTGCTGATCAATCAGTTCTCCCCCTCCGCTCTGAGCAGAGAGCCATAACTGTAAAGGGCTCTCTGCTTTCTTCTCCAGTGTTCACTGGAGTGCTGGGCTGTGGAGGGGGCAGGAGGGGCTGGCTCAGGCTCTTGGCGGATCGCCGAGAGGCTAAGTCAGGTGCCGGTCCAGGCTTTTAGATGGAGGTTCTAACACTTAACCATTATCATACTTTGTGGAAGTTTTACCCCATCTGCTGGTGTGGTTAATAGGACAGGAAATCTTTCCAATGGGGATTAAGAGGGCAACGAAAGCCTTTTTAGTAAGGCTGAACGGTTGCATGGGTGCTAAACTTGTGGTCTTCCAGCTGTTGTGGAACTACAAGTCCCACCATGCCTCTGCCTTTGGGAGTCATGCTTGTAACGGTCAGCAGCGTGCAATGCCTCATGGGACTTTTAGTTCTATCACAGGTTGAGCACCTCTAACAGGTTTTGTTGGTGAATTTCCACCTCAATGGGGAGAATATTCCAGCACCCTTTGGTAATCAGGATATCATTTGATACAAAATAGGAGAAAAAAAAAAATACAATCCTGCTGTGGGGAAATGAAAAAGTATGTTGTGTCATAATCGACCAGTTTTATTATAAGAAAACAGTATTTGCTGCTTTCGCTAGGAATCTTAATACAACACTACAGAACAAAGTGCACCAGTCTGACCCTTAAAAAAAAAAAAAAAAAATTTGTGTCATAAAAATCACTATGTGATTAGAGGCCAGTTAGTACATAGAGATGCACATTGCTTACAGTGGCTGTATGCGAACGGGATCAGCTATGTGTGATTTCTCTGCTATACGTTACCACTGACACGTTTCAAGAGCAGACCCTCTTCATCAGAGCTCTGATAAAGAGGACTCGCTCTTGAAATGTGTAAGTGGTGACATGTCAAAAGCAGCGGCTACATGCTGTGCAGCAGAACAAAGAATGTTGTACCAGTCAGTTGCTGGTGAACAGTTTGTTGTATATAGTGTAATCAGGATATGAAGTGAAAGGAAATTTCCCCAATGGAGACACAAATTGCAAAAAGTTTTTAAAGTGATATTCAAGTTTTGTTTTTTTATTTAGAAAATAAAATAAACCTGTCATACTTACCTGCTCTGTGCAATAGTTTTGCACAGAGCAGCCCAGATCCTCCTCTTCTCAGGGCGAACGTCAGAACTTCTGGCCCCTCCTTCCTTTCCTGCCAGGTGCCCCCAAAGCAAGCTGCTTGCTATGGGTGTACCCGAGCTGAGCCGCTGCTCTGTGACACCATTCACACACACATGGAGCTGTGGCTCGGCCCGCCCCCTTAGTCTCCCAATTGGCTCACTGGCTGTGATGGACAGCAGTGAGAGCCCAGGGCTCCTGCCAAAAGCCAATCAGGAGTGCAAGTCCCCAGAGAGGCAAGGCTGGATCGAGAGGGGGCTCAGGTAAGTATTAGGGGGGCTGTTGCACACAGGTGTATTTTTACTATCATGCATAGAATGGACGACGGTAATAAACTTTGTGCCATTACAACTACTTTAATGAAGTTTCTAAACCCTTCTCATGCTATCCAAAAAAAAAAGTTTTCACTGGAGTTCTTCTTTGCATTCTTATTACTCTCATTTGTTTTGAGTATAGTTCATGTTCAGAGTTGCAGAATCTCTCTACTTGTATAGCTGGAATTCTCTTCCGCATGCTCAAACTACTGCTACAATAAATCAATTAGTCACGCATTGTTCTTGAATGTCTGATTAGCCTGGTATGTTCCCATAATGGACATTACTGACTTATGTAAATGCACAGCATTATCAAGCAGAAGTCCGACATGAACAGATATGACTGTCCTATGTACAATTATAAATTACAAGCAGTAAAGATTTGGAACAATCACACACATTTACAAGAAGACATATACTGCTCCGATCACATGTGTGTATGTTGAGAAAACCCGTAAAAAAAGGAACTTAGATTTCCTTTAATGCTTCAGTAAAAACCTTAAACAAAAAAAAAAAAAAAAAAAAAAAAAGAGAGAGAATGGCGTGTCTGGTATTTCTAGACGGAGGCACACTCGGGGAGAGGTAACGGAGCAGACAGAGGCACACGCTGGGAGCGCAGTAGTCAGTGTGAGGGAGATTTCAGCTACAGCAACCTTTCCAAAATAAACACACTATGACCAGGAATGCAACTTCCTCATTACTAGGCCTTTGAAAAGTACCTAAAAACACAAACACGAGTGTTTACTCATGGCGGACCACTCTCTGCAATTATCTAAGTGTAGGTATGTGCAAAGGTGAGATCAGAGAAGGATACTTTGACGCAGTATGGAAACTTAAGTGCAGCCCCATGAACTAAGTGAACATAGAAGTCATACATGAACATACTCTAGTGCATGTATGAACTGTGCTTGCTCCCCCACCTTCTGATGTGTGACATGGCAGTAAAGATGTTTGCACCAGCCACAATACGTACACACTAGTTTTATTTTCGTGTGAGCCGCTGTACTAACCATGCAAGGTTAGTCCAGTGATCTCCACCGCTGAGCTGTTGTGTTCTGACAGGGGGCAGCCCTTCCGCCACAACCCTCCGACCAGCACTCTCTGCCATTGGCTGAGAGCTGATCAGGAGTCAGTCGGCTGCTGGTTTTCCAGCATGCACGTCAGACAGAAGCTGGCCCAACAGCCAGACATACACAAGGGCCAAATGTCGGACTTTTTTTTTTTTTTTTTTTTTTTTAACTGGCCGTTGTCTGACATTCGGCCCATGTGTACAGGGCTAAACAGACTCTTGTTCGATTTCTGTCAATACATGAATGGCCAGCTTTATATTAAGCGCTTTAATGAAGAATTTAAAGCGGAACGAACATTAAAAAAAAAACAAACAAATAATGGACAACAGGCAGGGTCTTTATTGCAGAAGACATATGCCAAGGGGCCACTTAAGTGATTTGGCAACCATTTGTGGGCCACAATGAAATGGTTCCTAATTGATAACACATTTTACTGCCCCCCAAACTGTTAACAGGCCTGATCCTTTACTCTTTGCAGAACAGTAGCAAAGTGCTTGGCATGAGCAACCGTCACTATCTGTCAAGAAAAAGAACTAAAATAACAAAGGCTCATCTGACCCAAAATATGTGATTTTTATTTACCTTCAGTGAGAGTAGTAAGCGTAATAGAGAGGGTGAACCTCCCTTATGGGACAGAGAAAGCAATAAAAACCTGGCAGGTGTTCTAATCCCTCTCTACCTAAAAAGTTTTGCCTTTAGTTATACGTTAATAAGAATGCAAAAGCAGCTTGAAGACGGTTGATGCAGCCTACAGCTTTACATCAAAAGCACCTGTCATGGAACGGACATTTACCTGTCCAGAGGTCCTGCACCATACACACCTGAGCCGGTTCTTCCCCATTCTTGGGGTCCCCAGCACCAGCATGTTTACTTTGGGAAGACGCCTGTGATGCCTTGGCAGCTTCACACCTGGCTTCCCACTTTATGAATGGTCCCACAGCCTCCAGGGACCTGTGACGTGTCCCAGAAGGCTGTGGGAAAAAACGGGGGGGCTGAACTTCTGCTTGGATCACCTAGGAGTAAGTGCCTATCAAAACTACGCAGAAAAGTGGAACTTCCCCTTTTGGGTAAAGTTCCACTTTAAGCACAAAGTACATTTTCCCATTGACATTGGCCCAAGGCCGAGTCTATAAGCATTGTGTAATATGTTGCTATGGAGCATAATAAATGTAGGAAACAAGCACCAACACCCTTTTCTTTACCCTTTTCTTTGGAAAGAATTTGGGGGATTTTCAACTGGAGACAATGAAAATATAATTTAATCAAAATAAAATGTAAATGTACTCCTACAACTTTATACCAAATGTCACCAGTTATAAGGCGTTTAAAAACGGTCAGAAAAATCAGCAGACATAAAATAGAAAAAAAAAAACCCTTAACAAACTACGCTTGAGAAGATAATGTGGGTGGGTAAAAACCGACCGAATTCATTTTGAAAGCTTCTGATTAAAAACAAAAAAAAAAAAAAAAAAGGTTAGATTTTGAAGTGTAAAAATCCCCAGAAACTTTTTGCAATACCTCACCTTTGCACATACCTACACTTAGATAATTGGAGCGATTAGATGACTTGACGGGACATTAGTATGCAAAATTGGGATTTAATAAAGGTATCTGCAACATATTTCTGGTGGTATGTATGTAGTTAAAAGCCAAAATTCAAGAAAACCCTGGTATTATCATTGTTAGTACCAACATGTATGACAAATTCTAGTTTGTGTGGTGCAATTACTGCCACATCGGTGATTGGGAAAGGAGGAGGTTTACAAGACCTCTTCCATGTTGGCTGATTGTGCCACAAGTGTAGTTTTTGCATCTTTGAGACAACTCCACAATGATTTGTTCCAGCGTCTCGGCTTTCTCTCCCAGCCCCTTTCATCAGCAACAGTGCATGAAAGTCAGAGGGAGCCTGAACTCAATCCCCAGGGGACTAAGCAGTGCTTACCATGTTCCAACAGCAGCAGAAGAACTGACCACAATAACTCAATAGGCATCCAGGCATCGACATCCCTATGGAGGCAGTGCTTCCAGCCAAGCAGAGGCATCCTTGAAATTAGTGAAGACGCATATGGTCTCACCGTCCACAACCCAAAGGTTGCCGGGAACAAGATGCTGTACTTAATGCCCTGTCAAAAGAACGGCGTTCCCGTTGGGCCTCCATGGTGTAATCTGGAAACAGGAGCTTACTGATAGGGCAATTCACCAGCCGCTCGAGCAGCTCTAAGAAGCTCATCACGGTCCTGAAAGTTTAGCAGCCAGAGAATGAAAGTGTGGGCCTAGGTGGGACATGATGGGCCCTTTCAACAGCATAGTACGGGGAGAGTCGAGCCGCAGGAGACCAGCTCACGACACCCTCCGGGAGCCCCACAATTCTGAGATTGTTACTGTGGCTCAGATTTTCGGCGTCCTCCGCTCTATACTCCAAGGCTCTAACTTTAGTTTGCAAGGCCCGGATAGAAGCTGCATGGTCAGTCACTGTGGCCTCCACATCCCCCACATGCCGTTCAACCTCAGCAACCCTGGAGCGGATTTTGACCAGATCTTGCCGAATTAAGCCCACATCTAGTTGGACCCAGTAGTGTACCAAACGAGCCGGGGGGGGGGGGGGGGGGGGGGGGGGGGAAATCGCAGCAGGGCCATCATAATGAAGATCGCCCCTGCACTTTCCAAGCTTTGTAAGCATCAGAAGTGCATCGGGTTGGCAGGTGGCCCAGCGGTGCGAGGGAGGAGGGCTGCCTGTCTCCCAGTCATCCAATCAGGCAGGCAGTATATTTTTGACTACTATTAACCCATTGTATTATATTGTCACTTTGGTTTGGCATTATAATATCACATTTCGGTATATTAATTTAGTAGTTATATAGTTTCATACGCATATTCCTATACATTTCACACTTTTTTTGGATTATTAATTTGGACTATATATTGATGTGCACCATATTTTAGATTATCATTGATTTATTGGATAGCAGTATCACATTGATTTTGGTATATTTATTTCCTTTCACATATGCTTATTTTTATACACATATGTTATTATCACGTTTGTGGTTTATTTATATGAAGAACATACAAATTGCAAGCAGCAGCTTATACATATTCAAATGAGCACTATCACACACACTTAATTGGGTTTTAAATTAGAATCACCTGTTACCAGGTGCACATTGGAATAGAACAGCGCCACATCTACTTTGTTTTCTTTTTCCTTTTTCAATGTCTTACTCCACCTAGTGGCAGTAATTGGTAGAGGCAGCAGTTCCACCAACTAGCATTTTTTCTAACCTCTAGGCTGGTGCTTATTGCTTTGCGCGGAGTCATTCATTTTCTTTTCCCCTTGCCAGCGCACCTGGCCCCTCCCGAGTGCCTCCACAGTAAGCAGCTTGCTATGGGGATGCCCGAGTCGCTCCTGTGTGCCTCCAGACATAGCCGCAGCTCAGCCCCGCTCCTCTCTCTCATCACTGGCCCACCAACTGATTGACAGCAGTGAGAGCCAACGACGTCCAGCACCTGTCTCAGCCAATGAGGGGGTGGGGGGGAGAGAGAGTCCCAGACTCTCGCACAACATCGCTGGATGGATACTGTCTCAGGTAAGTATTGGGGGGGGGGCGCTGCTGCACACAGGTGTTTTTTCTTTTTTTTTATCTTCATGCATAGAATGCATGAAAATAAAAAGCCTTCCGACTTTAGAACCACTTTAAGAGGCTAGAAATATGGCAGCAGCCACTGCCAAGTTATTTTTAAAGAGAGAGACCCGGATTCTGGTTTCACTGTGTGATGGGTTCAGATTTTTCATGCTTCATTGGCTGCATACTTGTTCCAGGTCAATGGGTTCACTAGGTAGTGAAACCAGAAGCAAGATGTAAGCTGCAGAACCTGCACTTATAAAAATAAGTCTGCAATCAAAACTCCCATATGTTAATTCGTCAGGCTCGCTTAATGTTTGTAAGCAAAATTCCAGGGGCCTTGGCTGTTGGGGTGTAGTTATTCTTAATAAAGCAACTTAGGATCCTTTAAACTGGTATTAAAGTTCTCCAAATGTTTTTAAAAACATGCCCCCGAAAGGTTCATGCCATAATGTGCTAGTATGAACTGCATACTAGCACATTATGACAAAAATGACCTGCCAAGCAAAGTCCTCCAGCGCTGTGTTGGCACCGCTGATCTCTAAGCTTCCATCTTCATCAGGTCTTCTTTCTGGGTTCTGTCTCTTCATCCACTTGAATGGCTGAGCTACAAACACCGCTGGTGTCTCTTCTGTTATAAAAACCCCTGCCTGTTTTTTTTTTTTTCAATACAACTTTAAGATATGCACACTTTAAAACTCAGCTCATAAATGGTATGCAGAAGCCACAAGGGATGTTCTCAGGTAAAGCATCTCTGGAGATGCTTTTTAATAAACTCCTCTGAGCTTTTATCTCATGCACAAATGCTTTCAGATGTTTCTCTATATAGAAATGATTCCTTTATGGTTTTAGGCATTAAAGACACAAGTTTTATATTACAAGAGATGCACTTATCCTTTGTGGAATTTGAATATAAAAAAACTGTGGTATTTTAAAGTTGTCAGAAATTGATAAATTGTAAAATCGGAGATCTCCAAGTTTTTATGTAACTTATACAAACCTTAAATTATCTGTAAATATGGTTTTACAATCCTGACAAGTGTGTCTGCATGTGTTTCCTGTACAGCTGCATTCTCAAGGATGTTCTCACCTGCTACACAAAGTGCTAGGTTACATTTACAGTAAACACTTACCACAGGGGTGAGGGCCATCTGACAGCTGTAGATTCGAGCAAGGCCAAAATCTGCAAGTTTGACTTGTCCACAGCTGGTCACTAGAATGTTTTCTGGTTTAAGATCACGATGCACAATACAGTTCAAATGAAGGAATTCAAGGCCGGAGAGGAACTGTCTCATTATATCCTGCCAGAACAAAGAGTACAATTAATAAGATGCATCTTCAGTATAATACATACTAAAACAAACCGCATAGTATGATTCACACTTGCGAATGCAAACACTTGGCGATTACATACGAGAACCCCAGCGGGGGTTCCCATGATTAGCTGTGAGAGGCATCCCCATTGAAAGACAGACTGCTTGTGTCCAGGGCTGATTACTGCATGAGCGATTACATGGGAGTGAATTTGATTAGCAGCGGGTGCAAGCTGCCTTCCATTGCTTTTTTGAGATTAGGCCGGGTTCACAATGGTACGGCACAACTGTTACCCTACTTTGCCCTGTGACATCGGTCCTACTTCCATCCAACTTGAACAGAATACGATTCTGCTCCAACTTTGAGATTGTCCGACTTGTCCTTAGACCAATCAAAACAATCCCAGTGTGACATAAAATTCCTTCTCCTGCTGACGTAATCACCATGTCGGATGTCACAATTCGGATGGTTAGGACGAGGATCCGACTTCAATGATATTGAATGGGCTGAAAAAGGATCAGCCGGACCAAAGTAGTGCAGGAACCTTTTCTAAAGTCGGATCGACTTGTGTCGGACCAGTTAAGATAGCTCTCATAGGGAACCATTGATTTGTACACATCATGCCACATGTGCTCCCAAAGTCGGAGCGTTTGTCACACCAGCGTGAACCGGGCCTAAGCCTCTTGCAGCTAATCGCATGAACCTGCACTGAGGTTCTCAGGAGGTAATCGTCAAGTAGGTCAAATTATGAATGTGCACTAAAAAAGCATCCTCCATTCTAATACAAATTACTTCAGGCAAGCTTGTGGGAGTTGGCTGAACGTTTTTACACCGCAAAGGTGATGTCACCCTTCTCAATAGATGGTAAAAAGCTGGGTACACGGGCCAAAATGTCAGAAGACAACGACCGGTTCAAAAAAAAAAAAAAAAAACCCTAATAGTGTGTACCCGGCTTAAGTTTATACTTTTTTGTGCTAAACTTATCTAAAAGGAGGTAGGAGAAGCAGTGAATATGAAAGCTGCCACAGCCAGCACACATTTTTTTCATGTTCAAACCCGGTGCATTTAGACGCATAAACTGCATTGATCAATGCTATTGGTGCTGAAATTAATCGATGCATCGCGATTCGGGTGTCCCCGATGCTGCATAGATGCATGCGACCCGAAAAATCGATTTCTCGCCCCGCCCCCTCCTGGGAGAGCGCTTCGTGCGTAAAGCTGTTACTAGTGTGTGTATATTCCGCTCATGTGACTCCCGGCCACGCCTCCCTCCTCTCACGTCTCTCCTGTCAGCCCCGCCCACTGACTGGAGCTATCAGGTCCGAAGAGAGGCGGGCGGGGCTGACATCAGGAGAGACGTTAGACGAGGGAGCGGCCCGGAGTCACATGAGCAGAATATACACACACTAGTAACAGCTTTACGCACGGAGCGCTCTCCCGGGAGAATTCCCTGCTGACCGAGTCAGATGAGACGTGAAACCACCGGCGGCTGGAATGGAGATCAGGGGGAGATGGTGAGCAGGCAGATCGTCCTTCTCATTACAGGCTGCCTGCCACCAGCACCGGCAGAGCAGCATGTAAGTACAGAGGGGGGCGCTGTGATCCCAACACAAGTCCATATCATAGAATTGTCTTCTATGTGCCTTCATCACACCACAACTCTGCATTATCGTCCGCAGGCTCTGACCGTCTCCTGTAGCATGTCCGCAGGCTCTGACCGTCTCCTGTAGCATGTCCGCAGGCTCTGACCGTCTCCTGTAGCATGTCCGCAGGCTCTGACCGTCTCCTGTAGCATGTCCGCAGGCTCTGACCGTCTCCTGTAGCATGTCCGCAGGCTCTGACCGTCTCCTGTAGCATGTCCGCAGGCTCTGACCGTCTCCTGTAGCATGTCCGCAGGCTCTGACCGTCTCCTGTAGCATGTCCGCAGGCTCTGACCGTCTCCTGTAGCATGTCCGCAGGCTCTGACCGTCTCCTGTAGCATGTCCGCAGGCTCTGACCGTCTCCTGTAGCATGTTAGCAGTCTCTGACCGTCTCCTTTAGTATTTTGGAAAAGAGCCTGGAGCTCCTCTGCTGTCTTTTTTTTCTTAAGAACAGATAGAATTAAAAAGAAATGGAGTTCTCCTGACTACTTGAATTTTTTTTTTTTTTTATGAAAACCATGAGCACTTGCGGACTTGCACTGTAATCGTGATGCATCGCGGAATCGAATCGTTGACTTGATCATCGTAATTGAATCGAATCGTGATGCCAGTGAAGATGCGCACCCCTGATCAATGCAGTCTCAATGCAAGGGCACATAGAAGACAATTGTTCTCTATGCGCCCTACATGTTAGGTTGTGCGTGTTCCATAAAAATGCTGCATTTTTACTCGAGAAACTCACTGCAATGCATAAGGCTGCATTCACACCTGAGCGTTTTCAGCTCTTAAACAGCTCATCTCAAAAAGTAAAAATAAAAAAAAAAAAAAAAAGCACAACAAATAAAATCCCATTCATTTAAACGGCCCCCTTTTCACATCTGAGCATTTTGTCACCTGAAGCTCAAAAAAGTACATGAGCTTCTTTTTGGGCAGATTACAGGCGTTTTTCTGCTTTTTACATTGGTGACCTTTTGGCCTGTACAAAATCGCTGTAAAAATCGTGGCAAAAACACGCAACTTTCCACCTGAAAACGATACGCTCAGGTGTGAATGCAGCCTTAAGTTTAATGAAGTGTGGATTCTTTGTCACTTTCAAAAAAGTTGAAAAAATAAAACCCCCATTTTTTTCTCTACATTGCACTTTCATTGGCAAGGCGCAACAGAAGATACATTTTTACTTTAAGCTTATCTTTTCACTTATATTGTTTAGTTGTAATTTTTTCCCCCCAAATCACAGATCATCGGCCTGTCTTAAGTATTTACAGCCCAGCAGAGCTCCTTCAGCCCAAGTAGTAAAAAGTTCCTGATGCCGCCTGAAGATTTTTATTAAACCCTATGGAACATCACATCTGCTATGTACAGTACACAGCCAAACAGAGGCCAATATCCAGGTCTGTGAATAGGACTCTTGTGCTAATATTGTGCAAACTGAAAACCAAGAGAAGGGATGCAAAACAGCATCTGACTTCCAGCAAAGACCACATAACTATTAACTACCTTTTGGTTCCTTTTTTTCTCGCTTTAGATAGAAGGGAAATGGTTAAAATCTCTCTCAGACATTTTTCGCTGTCTGTTGGGAAGAAATACCTTCACTTCCTTCCCCAGTTACCACCATCTCCACAGCAGTGACACAGGAAGCAGTAAACCCTGACAGAGGATCTAGGCCTTCCCAACCAAAAAGTGTCTTTCCTGCTTGGTCCACATTAGAGAGATCTGCCTTCAGTTCTAATCAGGAGGACTACTGTCACCAAACAGGAAGGGAACATCTTTCAAAACATTGACAAAAGACAAACATCACAGAAGTTCATAAATGGAAGGGTAGATGACCGCGCTTAGGAACCTGCCTAGGTATGCTGCCTCCCCTGATATAGCTCCCCTGGGGGGTCTATGAATACAAGGTTATATTGAGAAGGGGATGGTGGCGCTCCCTGGTTTGGGTAAAAGTGTCAGTGGTGTATACTAAACACAAAAGTGGTATAATGCAAATTAATATATTAAATTATAACATATAATGGTCCGTGGGCTGCAAATCCGTGAACAGTGCTTACAGTCACCATTTCTGTGTTAATCATCCTGAATGAAGACCTAATTTATCAGATGGACGATTAGTTATGTATTGGTGTATCAAGACTCCTTAAAAAACACTTATAGTCACCCATTTGTGCTAATAACCCTGAGTGGGGACCTAGTACATCTTATGAACTATCAGGATGCATATGTGTACCAACACCATTTTCTTTTGTCTTAAATAAGGTTTTTTCCTTAAATATGTTTTTTTTAACAAGTGCCTATATATAATATAATTTTACTTGCATGTATTCACTAAAGTTGGTACTAGCACATAATCACTTATGATTGCCAAGCACGGTACTTATATGGAGTCTTATCAACTCAATACTCACCTTAGAGATATATTATTGTGTTATATTCACTAGTGTAAAAACATCTACTGAGTGGGGATAGGCTAATTTTATAGCAGATCACCCCATTCAAGTGACTAATAGTTACAAGCACTGTTCACGGATTTGCAGCCCACGGACCATTATATGTTATAATTTAATATATTAATTTGCATTATACCACTTTTGTGTTTAGTATACACCACTGACACTTTTACCCAAACCAGGGAGCGCCACCATCCCCTTCTCAATATAACCTTGTAATCACAGAAGTTCAAACCCCTCCCTATCCCTATTCTAGCTAAAAAGAAAGATCCAATACCTATTGGCCATTTAAAGATAAAGTTTAGTCAAAAAAAGGTTTTAAAGTGATTGTAAAAGGATCGTTTTTATTTATTTTTTAAATAACATATCATACTTACCTCCACTGTGCAGCTAGTTTTGCACAGAGTGGCCCCAAACATCCTCTTCTGGGGTCCCCCGGCAGCTCTCGCGGCTCCTGTCCACATCAGATAACCCTCTAGGGGAAGCGCTCTCCTGAGGGGGTTACCTTGCAGGCGTGCTCCCGAATCCAGCATTTGCGTCTACAAACACGAATGCTGGACTTGGCCCCACGCCGGGTCATTGGATTTAATCGACAGCAGCGGAAGCCATGGTCTGTGCTGCTATCAATTGATCCAATCAAGAGCCAGGACCCCGTGGAGAGAGGGAGAGCGTGTCCCCGCCGAGGAGATTAAGGGGCTCAGGTAAGTAAAACAGGGGGGCTTGTGACTGCCAGTGCCAGGTGCCAAAGGATGCATTAAAAGGTGAAAAAAATGAGGGTTTACAACCCCTTAAAAAAAAAAAAAAAAAAAAAAATCAGCACAAGGGAAATTACTTACAGTGCACGCAATGTGTCTCTTGTGCAACTGGCTGTAGGATTAGCTGAAATCTTCCATCCTGTGATCTCTTCCATGCTATTCCCCACCCCACTGCAGTTGTCCGGTACCACAGAGCTGAGGGACCCATCATATAAACTCATCAAGAGTGCCATAAATAACGTAAATGAACGAAAGGTCCGCCTCCATTTATAGATCGTTTTTAAGTCATAGAAGTTATAGTACAACTTTTATGAAAGGAAGACGGGGGGCGTTCATAGTCGGTGTTGATTTTGGCAGCAAAATTTTGATTTTGGGTTTACTATCTTGACTAAAATGGCATTTTAGTCCCATTTTAGTCTTCTGCAATTGTTTTAGTCCTATTTAGTGAACTAAATCTCCAGTAAATTTTAGTGGAGTGAAAAATCAAATATGTTTCAACTAAGGCTAGGTAAACACTACTTTTTTTGTCTAACCCAGCTGGAGAAACTTGCTATACTAACTATCCAATGTTAGTACTTCGATCTCCCGCTGAGCTATTGTGTTCTGACAGCTGGATTGGACCCCTTGATGTCCTATTGGACGAAACGCGTCAGGGAGGAGACACTAGTGCTGACGTCAGGCCACTGTTCGATACCGGGTCGGCAGTGGCACCCATTGTCATATGTTTTTATGATTTTTTTTAACATACAAATCCAATAAATACTACACTATGGAGACTTCATCTGGCTCCCGGTAAGCTTTATTTACTAGAGCTTCATCTGGATGGTGAAAGTTGCTGAACATCCTTCCCCACAATAGATGGCGGATCTGCACTAGGTGCGTGTTTGCTGCTGTAATGCAATAAAGCCAGCTTTTTCACAGGGGTGCGGTGGGTGATTCTGGTGCACTGTATTGAATCTAGGGCCGAAACAGCTAATCAATTCATCGACAATCGATTATGAAAATAGTTGTCAACTATTTTCATAATTGATTAAATCGGTCAACCGATTAGTTGGCCTGCATACAGAATGCATTTGTTTACATATCAGGAAATACAGTGCAGGGCACATACATCTCATACACTCTCCATGTCAGCAAGTTCCTGAGAGCTTGTGAATGTGTGAAGAGCAATGTCTCGTGGGACATGTAGTTCTGGGCAGGAAGCAAGTGATTCTAAAAAGGCAGAAGTTTTTTACCTTGCTATTGGGGCACTCTGAAGGCAGGAGGAGGAGCCAGAAGTGTCGGTGGGGGGCCCCAGAAGTGGAGAACCAGGGCTGCTCTGTGCAAAATAATTACACAGAGCAGGCAAGCAACATGTTTGAGGTTTAAAAAAAAAAAAAAAAATTCACTTTAGAGAGGCTGGAGGTAATATAAGGCGTTACAATTACATTTAAAATAAACTTTTACCAGTATTATATTTATATTATATTTAAAGTGATCATATCCATGAAAAACAAAAGTCTCAGCAAGTACTACTTTAATATAAAAGATTTATATCTCCCTTCCACCCTTCATATAGTTTCAGGTCTGATTCCTAGTTAAAATGCCCATATATCCTACTTTTGAGTACATTTATGAGAGTATAAATATAATATAATACAATACAAGTAATATACCTTACTTTCACTGTTTCACAGTATAAAATGAACCCCCCATATAGTAGCGATTATCTGCGGTTTGTACTATAAAAGGGATAATTTTAGTTTTTTTTAACCCCATGATGACAGGAGATACAAAAAAAAAAAAATAAATAAATAAATAAAAATAAAAAAGGGGAAGAGCATGCTGCCGCTACTAAACGTCTTAGGCCTGGTTCACACCTATGCTTTTTTGTGATTTTTGCAGAAACGCACTACAGTTCATTTAACATAGTTTCCTATGGGACATATTCACATCTATGCTTTTTTCAGCTGCTGAGTACAGTATTTGGAAAGAGTCAAGGGACTTTTTTCAAAATAACAAAACATGCTTTTAACAGCGTCAGAACAGACGCCCGTGTGAAAGAGGCCTAGTAATGGTACAGAAAACTGGCACAATGGCATGTGCCATATTAACAAAGCAGATAAAAACTGGCGTTGGTGGTGCAGATAAACTTGAAAACAGGTTTCAAACAAAGGGGGATTGCACCAGCTTTCAATATAGAAAACTGCCAGACAGATCACACACGTTTCTGCCTATGCAGTTGTGTGGGGCAGGAGCATTGTGGGCAGATGGATCCAGAGAATGCAGCTCCAGCTAAACTACTTTCTGTGCTGTGTCTGGCGCAGACATGGCAAACACATAGTGCAAATCACTCTTAAAACAAAGGGGCCTGTGCCCCTTTTGTGAAATCAGGTGCACGATTTGCCAAGATTCCTTGGCTTAGAAGAGTGGTGCAGGCTTCTTTGGCAATTCTCCCCAATGGGCTGTCATTTCAAGCAGGAAGATAGGCGCACACTAGATTTATGGCAGATCAGCAATTAAATTTCTGTACTTGCGGGGTGTTTTTCAGAATCAAACATGGAGAAATGTGTATGTATTCCAAAGAGGTTTGAAATAGGTCTCTTATTTGCTTTAAGAAATAGAGATTTGATAACATTTCCTTCACTGCATAGGAACAATTACATCTGGGTTAATACAGCACCTTATTTAACTTCTTGTTTGGTTTTACTAAAGCAACAAGCCAAAAAAGGGCTCATTATAAAAACTAGAGCAAATAAAAATATGTTTTGGCCATGGCAACCAATCAACTTTAATATTTCAAATGAGGCCCAGCATGTAACAAAACATCCATTGCTCTCAATGCACATCAGAGCTTTATAGGTTTTTTACTTTCACTGCAAAGAAAAATTTACCACCACAACTGTGTAAATCAAATGCTGCAGGGATGTGATAAACATGATTAGCATAGCTATGCTATAATTTATAGAACATTCCAATTACCCCATCCCTACATCTTCAAAGACCCAAAATGTAATAAATATTTGGGAATATTAATTCAGCTGCTGAGCAAACACCATTCAGCTGATGTGCAGCTGCTCCGATTCATCCGCTAATGAGTCACACTCATTGTTCTAATGAAAATTCAATCAAGGGGAAAGAGACAGATATATGTTTAATGAACACATTCTGTAACTTCCAGGTCAACAAATCTATCGAAAGTTCCATCGTCATTTAAATAAAAGCAAAGCAGATCTAGGGACTCCCAATAAAGGAAGAATGTATACATCAATATATACACACACACAGTAACATTCTACATAGACACAAGGCCTTCATATACACACATACAAAGAGTCATTGAAAATGCTGCCAAATTCCTTATTTCAGATTTCCTTTCTACATGAAGCTACTATAATGATTTTTGAAAAAGAATGGTTCTTTTCTTTTAACAGAGAAGATCAAGTTCAATGAAAAGACCTTTTTATACTATATTCTATATACAGAAATTTTGCAGGGCATTTAAAGGAATAGGATACATCTGAATTAGAGTATGCCAGTTTCATAATCTTAAAAGTATGGCTTTAAAAAATAAAACAATCAATCATACTCATCTAGATAGCTGCAGCACCAATGCCAGCTGCATCTGTCCCCTCCGCCCCTAATATAAAGGAACAGAGTGATCAAACACCGCTGATTGCTCAGTTTTCGGTCTTCAGCGAGCCGGTGACTAAGGCAGGCCATACATGGGTCAAATTTCGAAAGAATTTTCTTTCGAAAATCTTATCTAAGAATTTTCGTTTGAATTTCACACCATTAGTGGGCTGCAGCAACAGCTGATTTTCGTGCAGCTATTGAATTTGAGTAATATAAATAAAATTCCCAGAAAGAAAAAGAAGATTCCCAGCCACGAAAATTCTTTTCTGTAGCAACAGGAGGTGAAATTGAAGACTTGGGTTGGTCGCATTTCGAAATCAATGGTGGCACCATTGGATCACAAAAAACGCACAAAATTTGGATTTTCAAAAGAAAATTATTTCGAAAATTCGACCATGTATGGCCACCAGCCTAACAGTCACCGGCTCTCTGCGCCACCCCTCCAGTGCTCACTAGACTGCTGGACTGTGGAGGGGTCAAGAGCGGCTGGCCCAGCCTCCCAGTGACTCGTTGAGAGGCTGAGCCAGCTGCCGGTCTGGGCATCTGGGGGGTGGGGGGGAGTCTGGACCTTTTCTGAGCATGGATCGGCTAAGTGACGTTAGCCGACAGCTTTAGCCCTCTGACAACTGAAAATGGGTCACAGGAGTGCAGCAAGAACTGCACTCCTGTGATCCATAGGAGTAGTCAAAATAGCTTTGGCTATACTTCAAGAGCCGGTTCACATCACATGGCTTTCAAGTCACACAGCTTTGACAGCCGATAACCTACACGACTTCATTGCAGCTTGCTTGCTACTCCAATAACAGAAGTCAATGCAAGTAGCGATGAAGTGGCCCAAAAGTAATGCAGGAACCTTTACTTGAGTTGCACCAATGAGAACGGTCCAATTGCAGTTAATAGGGTGTGACTTTTCATGCGACTTTGAAAAAGTCGCATAAAGAGTCCCCGAAGCGTGAACCGGCACTACCCTTACCCTTTAACGCTTACAGATCACCCCCACATCTGATGGTCCAATATATCCCATAACTCCTTCACCAGACTGTTTAAATCAAAATCCCCAGACCTATTGGACATCAGTATGAATTAAAAAGATACCACTACCTTGGTTTTACATTACATATAAAAAGATAGGTCCGTAAGGATCTTTAAATCAATCCAACCTGCCATGCACACGAGTTTTTTTTGTTTTTTTTTAAAAAAAGGGTCAGCTATGGCAGGTTCATATGTAGACTTTTTCATGCTCCAGCAACATGACCATTTACAGTCCACACAGCTGCACCATTTCTGTAAAGTGGGGGGACCAAATTATACAGGAGTCCCTCATAAAATGCAGGCTGAGGTTTGGAGGCTGCAGTGTTCCACTGAGGGTTCAATGTATAACACTTCAGAGCACACATTTTTGGAGCAGAGACCAATCACATGAATAGAAGGCCGCATTTTAGAGCTGCACCATTGTGGCCAAAACGAGAATCACGATTTTTTTGCTTAGAATAACAAGATCACGCAACGTAAAATCTTTCACATTATACAAAAAAAAAAAAAAATTGGGCTAACTTTACTGGTTAATTTTTCTTTTTTTTTAATTCATTAAAGTCATTTTTTTTAAAAAAAAAATGCATTTGAAAGACCGCTGCGCAAATACAGTGTGACAAAATATTGCAAAAACCACCATTTTATTCTCTAGGTTCTCTACAAAAAAAAAAAAATGATATCTCTATATTTATATATATATATATTTATTTGGGGGTTCCAAGTAATTTTCTAGCAAAAAAAAAAATGATTTTAACTTGAAACCAAGAAATGTCAGACCAACATTGTTACAATGTTTACACTTAAGTTCACTGGTAAAGAATGTTGCAATTCTTGGCAGACTGCATGTTTTTTTTTTTTTGCTTTCCTTTCTTTTGATGGCTGTTGCTTCAGAAGAGCAGAGAGAATTCTTTGCATAGACAGAATTGTGAAACACTTATCAAGATGGCAAAAGGGGGAAAAAAAAAAAACACGATTCTTGACAATTAATCGTGCAGCTCTACCACACTGGCCAGAGTTCTAACCCAGTTATATGCCCCCCGCCATCTGAATGGGGCTTTACTCGCTTTGGGATTCTGAAGCGCTAAAACACGTTTGTCATGTACATCATAGCTCCCAGCTGTCCCTGCTTTCAGGGGACTGTCAAAGTCCCTCTTTCCTCCTCATTTGTCCCTCATTTTGGTCTGAACTATACAGTGGTATCTAAAATGCACTACTTATCAAAAAGTGTTTCTCAGTGCTAAACCTTTCATCCAATTTAGAATTTGCTGTATCTGAATTCCAAGAGCCAGTACGTGGTCAAAAAGCATGCGAGTTTAACCCAAATTTTTTTTTTTGGGGGGGGTGGGGATAATTCTCCTTTAAGGGAGCGCGACACTGGGTGTGTCCTATGCCTGCATACTTTTGCTAATAGGTGCCCCTCATTACTATCTCAGAAAGTTGGGAGGCAAGTGTACCTTGCTGTGCTTTGACTATGGTAAGGTCATCCACAGCTTCATAACTGGGCCCTCTAATGTAGAAGAAATGGAGTGGGAACAATTAAACCATATAGCTTTAAGACCTAAAACATGACAGACCAGAGGTAAAAGATGTAAACAGATGTGCACTAGTTTACATTCGCTTGTCACAGTCATGGGTCCATTAAGCTCCATTTCCAAAAAACTGAACGGAAATAAATTTCTCGAAAGTGACATCTATTTTGTTCTGCTCCAGTTTGGCAAGGCATCTGTTCACGGATTCCCTGCTGATTGTAATGGACGTCGCCTATGTGAAGGGACCCTAAAAGATTTTTATAAAACCGCATAGAACTTTGTAGCTCCAAGTGCTTAAATTATTCCTTTCTAATAGGAAGTGTAAATTGTGTGGTGCTGACCTGCACTACCATACAAAAAAAGAAAATTAGGGCTTTGCCTGGAGGGCTCATTTAACGCAATTCTTTCCACCTTACACTGACTACTTTGTTGTGAGAGAGGCTAGAAAAAGTATTTGGTAGTTATCCTTTATGAAGACAATTTCAGAAAAATACTACTACAATATTAATTCCCAGTCATGTTTTCATTTAATTTAAAATGGTGTACGTCTGTCCAACTGAAAGACTCCTAAGCTGAACACCTCAAAGTTCAAATCCCTCCTCATTAACCCACAAAGTTCTCAATAAACTCTATTATTACTGTAATCCTGTCTGCATTAATGTGAACAATGGTAAAGTTCGAATTCTTTTTTAGAACATCTCCATGAAGCAAAAAAACACATCTTAAAAACAGATACCTTAATGGTCTCCAAAGGTAAACCAGGCGGAGGGACTTTATTTAAGTAAGTTTTCAGGTCCTGATCAACGTGCTCAAAAACTAGAGTCACCTTAGTCTCACGGTCTGTTCGGGTGGAGGCACAAACATCCATAAGCCTGTGGACATGAGAGAGAGAGATATATAATATTAGAATTATAACAACAGATTACAATGTAGGCGTTTTCTATACAAGTGATCTTTTCAGTACACTCATCACCAACAATATTAACCCATCAACCCAGGACCCTGCATTCATTACATCTGGTCTCCCACACTACACAGAACATGGAAATGCAATTTTAGTAAATCTAAACGGCAAAATACATTTTTCATCAGCAGTATATACCAGTCTTGCCTTCTATCAGTGTCTGGTTAACGCTTGTTGGAGGGGTTTTCATTCTGACTGTCCTATGAGGCTGCAGGATGCCTGACCCTCTGTCTGGACAGTGCCGATTGGCCCAGTGCTGATCACATGCACCTTCCCCAAAAAACAAACACACCACTCTCTAGCAACATACACACAAAACTGAGCATGTGCAGAGTGACTCCAAATAATCTGTTCTATCAGGAGATGGATCGGTGACAGTAAAAAGGGGAGAATCAGAGAAGACAGGCTCAAAACAGCCTTTTTACACAATTATCCCCACAGTAACAACAACAAGTATGTTTTACTGCATATACAGACTGATTTTATTGTTGTGGGTTTTATCAACACTTCCAGTCCAGAATTGTGTCTATTCATTACTTTGATTATGCACCTACAGTTTCTCTAACAGATCAACAAACATTAAAACCTTGGCAGTAAAAATATTTTACATTTGAAACCCTAAGTAGCCTCATTAAAAATAAAATAAAAATCAAGGCGCTTTCTTTACGGCATTAAATGTATCGCAACACTATGGGTTCCCCATCCCTGCCAATTATTAGTCTTAATACCTTCTTACGTTATACTTCAATAAATATGGACTGACCTTCCAAGGACAAAGTTTTGCTGCACCCAGGGTTTTGGACTACTTGATTTACAACTAATGACTGGAACGTGCTTTCTTGCTAGCGCACAGCTTATCTGCATCATGCGGGCCCACCCAGTTGCAATTTGTACAAATTACACACACTTTTTTTTTGGGGGGGGTTTGGATTGGGGTGCCATCAGGAAGTTTTGCTGAAATTTGGAAATGGCAGGATTGCAGTGATTCCACCTGTAATTCCAAATGCCTAGGTGTGAATGGAGCCTAAATGTACGATTTAGAATTTTATGTGCCAATTAAATAAAATTGTTGCAGTGATTCATTGTTTGCTTCACGATAGTGGCGCACTGTTTATCCATACACATCCATCTTACCGCTCCTCCTCTTCTTTGCCAATTATTTTGGTGCATGCCATTGGGCATGAATAGAAACTGCCAAACTGATTTTGAGTGGTTAGAGCAACTACACATAGAACTTGTGTAAAAAAATTGTTGATTTGCCGCATCGAAGAAAAAAAAAAAAAAAAACAACACCCCACACACACAAAGTTTGTCACCACCCCCACCAAAAAAATAGTTTTAATTTTGGATAGAGGGGGATGGATTAAAACACCTGCCAGTTTTTATTGCTGTCTGTGACTCTAAAAATATTCCAATGGTGACAGTAGTTCTGGTGACCTGGGGGTCCCCAAGGGATTCCCTCTTACTTCCTGTTTGGCTTTAGGACAGGAAGTGAAGGCAAATCTTCCAAATGGGGCGCAGATAGCAACCAAGAAAAAAAAATCTGACGGGTTATAACCCTCCTTTTCTCTATGCAAAATGAAGAGGAAAAATAGTGTGAACAAGTTTTTATGAAACTTCAGCAAGCTTCAAGCAGCCTACTCTAAACAATCTCTGAAAAGCACACTTTAGCTCTCATTTGGAATTTTTTTTACACAGATTTTAATGAGTGCCAATTGTCACTTTAAACAAGCAGCTAGCAGACTTCATAACGCTTCCAACAAGCTTCAACTTGTGCTGAAGCCTATCCTATGCATTAAGGTGAAAAAACTGTCACTGAGCCGCCCCCCAGGTTTTACTCACCTGAGCCCGTTCGTTCCCCCGCTCTACCTCTCTGGCCGGGGGTTCTCGGCTCTTGATTGGATAGATTGATAGCAGCGCAGCCATTGGCTCCCGAGGCCGGCATTCTGCGTCTATGGACTGGACTGGACTCGGGGAGCGTGCCCGAATGGCAACCCCCAGGGAGAGCACTTCTCCTGGGGGGGGGGGGGGGGGGGTGTCACCGATGCAGGGAGGAGCCGCAAGCGCCGTTGGCGGACCCCAGAAGAGGCAGCTCGAGGCCACTCTGTGCAAAACGAACTGCACAGTGGAGGCAAGTATATGTATTTTTTTTTTTTTTTTTTAAACAAAGCAGCAAAGAACCCCTTTAATGCCATGTGAAATCATGTGAGTGTCTCATTTCTGGATTGCTACACTAGGGTTCATTGAAACCAAAAATGGTGTGTACATAAGTAGTAAAAAAAAAAAAAAAAAAAAAATTTCCCAGTTATGAACACCAGAGGGAGACATCAAGTAACAGGATCTCGAGGCAGCGAAGAACACTTGAATGTTAAGCTACTGACTCTAAGTTTCCAGGTATACAAAAAAAAAAAAAAAAAAAATCCATTTTTGAGGATACCATAAATTTCCGTATGTCAGGAATTTGCAATATCACTAAACCTCTGCAATTTCCTGAACATTTCCCCCCCCCCCCACATACATATATATATATATATATATATATATATATATATATATATATATATATATATATATATATATATATATATATATATATATACACACATACACACACACACATATATACACATACATATATACACATACATATATACACATACATACACACACACACACACACACACTTCTTACCTACTGCCAAATGTCATAAGGCATTTTACAACTCCACAACCTGGCTTTTCAAAATAATCAGGTCTATTTTTTTTCACTTTTTTTAACACACAAACTGGAATACACCATCGATAAAGAGCTTATCCAGGGGGGATAACATTTTCCTTGCCTGGAGCGGATATCCTGTTAGTACCCAGCTGGTAGCTGCTTTCACCTTAATGGCTGATAGGAATGACTGAAGGAGAAGGCTAAATTTAGATGCACAGAATAAAATATGAATACAATGTCAAGAATTTCACTTTTATTATATGCAAGAAACCTCTACATATTTGTGGTTGTTCTTGTTAGCATTCCCCTTGGCTTCTGGCAGAGTGTGGCTGGAGATTGGACGCACACAGGGCCCAATTTTTTTTTTTTTTTTAATTCAGGAGCAAATAAAATTGGACAGGAGGGATGGGAATGCCTGGAGCTGCCAACACACACTAAGGAAACGATCAGCTTTTACTGCACAGTTCCTGCAGCAAGAACTCCTCTCCCAGACACCACTCATCAGAATACATGTGTTTTACGGGGCTTTTTTCCTTTACATAGACTAAAGGTCAGGAATAACCAGATTTTACACATGCATGGTGGTGGAAGCAAATCTAATCTAGTGACATTAAAGCAGAGCTCCACCCGATTTTTCTACACTAGCTGCAGCCGATTACCGCAATGTCCTAATGACAAAACGGCACTTTTTTTTTTCTGGCTGCACCTTTCTTGTAGAAGATCTTTCTTTTTTGCAGGAAGCACGGGCTGCGGTTAGGGGCGTGTTTAGAGCAGCTAATTAGTCACTTCCTCTTAGCCGCACTGGCTCCTGGGAGCTTGTGTCATTGTTCCCAGGAGTCAGTGCGGCAGCCTGTTACAAGCGTCATCTCAAGATTTCCATAGTGGGAGTGACGTCAACAGCTCCGTTGCCATCACAACGGGACGGGACCTCCTACGACGCTGCTCATTGCGATGGCAACCGGAGCGGTTGACGGCGCTCCAATTTCTGAGTAATGCGCATGCGCGAGATCAGGAAAAGAATGGGCGGTGCATGCTGGTCGATCAGCAGCAGAGTATCCCGGAACAGGATGCCTGTGGGCTTCACATGCCCACAGGCAAGATGACAACCATGTAGATTTAATTATCTAAGTTCATTTATTGGGCGAAAACAGACAGCAATGTCACTGAAAAACGGAACATGTGAGTTCCCTATTGCTATATCGTAATCATTGTCATTTGGCCAAAAAAAAAAAAAAAATTGATCGGAGAGAGTGGAACCCCGCTTTAAAGTGTTACTAAACCCAGGACCCTGCATTCACTATATCTGGTCTCCCACAGTACACAGAACATGGAAATGCAATTATTTTAGTAAATAAACGGCTAAATACCTTTTCTCATTAGCAGTTTATAGCAGTCTTGTGACTTCTATCAGTGCCTGGTTAAAGCTTGTAGGAGGAGTTTCAATATTGCACTGGCTGTCCTATCAGGCTGCAGGTCCCCTGACCTTCTGTGTGGACAGTGCCGATTGGCCTTGTGCTGTTCACATGCACTCTCCCAAGAAAAAACAAAAACAAACAACTCTAGCAATTAACACCAAACTGAGCATGTGCAGCCTAACTCCAGCAACTCTGTCTTATCGGGACCTGTTCTGGAGTCAGTGGAAGAAGGGAAGGATCAGAGAGGACAGGATCAAACAGTCTTTTCACACAATGCAGATGATAAACCCCTTAGGTTCCACATTGAGTGCAACAAGCATGTTTTACTGCATATACAGACTGATTTTAATGTTGTGCGTTTAGTAACGCTTTAAATCACCCATAATTTAACAGCCCAATGAGATGTTTGGGGGAGATCAGGCTGTTCAGAGGGTGATGAGAAATGAGAATTTTACACATCAGAAGCATTTAATTCAGATTTTTCAACTCATCCCACAATGGGACCAATCCTTCCCATCATCACTCCAAGAACAGACATAAACACATGTACTTCCTTCTGTTGTGGGAGTCCCATGATACACATTGGAATCCACTGGACTATTTCATGGTAAGCAGACTGCTCCAACCCACCAGTTGTTAATGGAAAGACCTGTACCTACCTGTCTATAGTAAGTTAAGGGGCTCAAATATGTGAAATAAAAGTCAGAAGATCCAACTGCAAGAAAAGTTCCATAAAGTGATCATATACAGTAAATGTGTACATTTTAAATTCAACTGTCAGGATTGCTCCTAACAGGGATCATCACATAAACATGCACAATTATTTAAGACTATTGACAGTTTCCCCAAAAGGGATAAGACAGGGAGCGTCTAGAGGACAGACATACGATGGTTTACCCATCTGTCAATCGGCCAGATAAGACTGATCAGCTCATGTATATGGCTGCTTCATCAGGACAGCAAAGTCTTAAGCCACCCATAGATGGAGCGATTTTCTTTTCTGCAACCACAGGTTGCATGGGGGATGCCTCCCGTTGAGCCATTGTGTTCTTCCAGCAGGAGCTAGCAATAGTCGCATATAAAATCCGAAGGGCAGGCTGTACCCAAGTACATTCAGCCTGTCTATACATGGTTTAAATCTCGGCAGTGTCCTGCTAAAGAATTTTGCGATTTCCTTTCCTGCAACCACGGGCTGCAGGAAAGAAAAAAAAAACAAAAATCGCTCAATTCTCCCATCAACACAGACCGTGTTTATGGGGGAATCCCTCTCAAGGAGCCATTGTGTTCTCCCGACAAAATAAAGGGGTTAGAGCGGCGAGCCGTCCCTGTCGGGAGAGTACGATTATAGCTAGGGGCTTTGGCATGTAAAAATCCAGCTTGCTGGTTGTACCAAAGTTGGTGGATGGACAAACTTGGGTACAATCAGTCTGCCCATAGATGTTTCAAATCTCAACCGATCCCTGCTGAACTGGTCGAGATTTGAACCATCTATGGCCAGATTTAAGCTGCCCATAGATGGATCAAAATTTGGCCAGTTCAGCAGGGATTGGCCGAACTCCAATCAATCTATAGCCATTCCAGCTTGTCAGAAGTCAAACTAATGATCTTATTTTTATTTTATTTTTGTTAGCCCACTGGTCGATAAAAAAAATAAAAGTGACCCATGTATAGCCAGCCTTAGAACAGGTTTGATTTGTCACATAATGGATGTATTTTTTTTACAAGTACTACTCCATTTTAAGCATTGGCCACTAGACTATTGTTCGATTGTCGTCAGCATCTTCTCCTTGCTTTAGATAAAAGGGAAACCGCAGGCTGTTTTCAGAGATAAATCCTCTGTGAGCAGAATATTCTTAGGAATCTATGACAGATGAGGCTTTGCAAATACAAGAGATCTGATATATACTGTAGGTCACCAGTCCCAGCTCAGTATCTACAAATGGCAGAAGATAATAGACTGTCAAATAACAACACTATTTAGCACTTTCCCTATTAACCCTTACTGTACTGTACTAACTACCTCTCCCAATATTCCTTTATATGGCAAGCCTAGTAACATTATATTGACGGTTTCAATGCAGTGAAGGTTTTGTACTGAACCAGTCACCTGAGAAAAATAAAAGCATATGCATTCTAGGGGTCTGGAAAGGTCTCTGGTCTCTTCTAGCAAAACATTCTGTGGGCGACTGTTCACAATATGCATTCACTGATGGGCAGCAGAATAAAAGGCCACACTACGATGGTGTCAGGGCCAGAATAATTCAGGCTTGTAAATGTCACTGGTAACAAATCCGCTAAACAAAATAAATACAAAAGCACCAATAATCTCATCTCAAGGCAATGCTTGAAATATAAAATAAAAGCAAAAGCTTTAAAAGCAAGGAAAAACACTAAATTGTCAGTACCCCTGCAGCACACTATATGGTCTGGAGGGCAGTGGTCTCTACACTTAAGACCGAAGTAGGGCTTCATAGTCTGGGAGTTGCTTGGACCTTAACATTCGGGGGTTGCTTGCAATTACCACAAGAGATAGCACTATGGATAACCAAAGCTGCAAATGGGGGTGCACCGAAACAGAAAAAGAAGGATGCACTAGACCAAAAACGACTAGATAGATATCAACTTTTTAATTACCGTATTTATCGGCGTATAACACGCACCCCAAGTTTAGGAGGGAATTAAGGAAAAAAAAAAAAACTTACATTTAAATGCCCATCAATGCAGCCTTGCCCAGCGTCCATTTGCAGCCTTGCCCAGGCTGCAGTTAAACTGCAGTGACTTTGTCAGTGTCACTGCAGTTTGAAAATGGCGCAGCTGCGATACACAAAGCCGGTCCTCAGCTCCTCTCGTAGTCCCGCTCTATGATGGACATAACAGGTCCAATGGCGGGACTGGGCATGACTGTGAGCAAAGCCGAGCGCCGCCCATATAGATACATAGCCGAGTGTACTTAGCTAGGTTCGACTAGCTCCGCTCAGTCACGCCCAGTCCCTGTGTTCTGTCCATCATAGGGCAGGACTGGGCGTGACTGAGTGGAACTAGCAGAGTACACTCGGCTAAGTATGTATATCGGCGGCCTGCACTCGCTCCGCTCACAATCAGCGGGTGGAGTTGGGGTATTAAATCGGCGTATAACACACCCACGATTTCCCCCCGATTTTAAGGGGAAAAAAAAGTGCATGTTATACGCCGATAAATACGGTAATATCATCAATTTTAATTAATATGAATTTATTGTTCCCCATTATTGGCACCTTTAGTGCAAGAAAGGTCAAGAAAAATGCAGTCTGCAGTCTCTAACCATCTCTTGTATCATGTCTGCAGTCTCTTACTTAAACACATTGCTAATAGTATTAGCAAAATTTCCATTTGGTGCACCTCTAGCAGACCTGATACAAGACATGGCCAGAGACTGCAGACCTGATACAAGAGATCAATGCAGCCTGCCAGTGCACAGCAGCCTCACCAGTGCCGTGATATGCAGCCTACCCAGTGCCCAGCAACCTCACCAGTAACCGTCATATGCAGCCTGCCTGTGTCCAGCAGCCACACCAGTGCCCGGATCAGTGCGGCGATCTCCACGTGTCAAGGAGCTGGATTTGAATTGACTGGGCCACAGTAAAAATATCCCGCCTCCTGTGATCACATCACACTGATTCAATGTCCCAGCATTGGATCAGTGTGCTGTCTATCACAGGAGGCGGGACATTGTTACTACGGCCAAGAAAAAGGAGCTTACAGAGCATTGCACCTGCAATCAGCAGAGCGCGGGTTCAATGCCAGGCTACTGCAGGCTCTCAAGATAGCGATCTGCCTGAACCTCAGATACAGGCAGGTAGTTACTTTATAGCATGAAAATGAATGAACTATGGAGAACACTCAAGCTGTCAGCTGCAATGGCTGATGGTACTTGTAGTCTATTCATTTACAAAATTCGAACTGAAAGAATGACATGGCCTCATGGGGGGGAGCACCAAATGGCCGCGCTGTTTTGTGACAGCAGGTGCAGGAGAAGAACCCCTGCCTACTGTCATATGGGGGGGGGGGGGGGGGGGGGGGGGGGGTGGTTGGAGATGCTGGAACATGTTTCACCCTAAAAACAGGCGCAACGTAACATGCTCCAAAAGGTGCAAAGGTGAACTTCTCCTTTAAAGCGCACTGGAGAGAAATCTAAACTCTGCTAGGCAAAACAGTTGTAATTTATGTATTTCAGCAATGTGTACCCATTTGCCTGAAACTCAGATTTAAAAAAAAAAAAAAAAAAAAAAAGCAGAAGGAGGGAGGACAGTCTGCTTGTAGTAGACGTTTTTTTATTTGAATAAATTTAAAGATAAACCTTAATCCAACATGCAGGTCAGCTTGCTCAGTAGATAAAACCAGCCTGCTAAACAACTCCAAATTTCTCAACTGACACTCATGGAGCTCGTTCTAAATGTCCTGTTATGTAAACCCTATAGATGATGGTATCCCCAACAATTCTGAAGATGAACCTGTGAAAATGCCTGTCCCTGTATATACTGGTCTTCCCAGAGCATACTGAAAATGCAGTTTAAAACAAACCCATATGGACAATATATGGGAGCTGCACACCGAAGTCTCTTTTCCGCAAGCTCCAAGTATTAGTACTACAGTGACGCTATGCCTGTGGTCAAAGTCTTGAAAGAAGAAGGCTGCTAATACTTACAGGGAAGGACCTATTTTGACCTTTCACGTCACATATGGTAGCATTTTACTGCTATAACCAGCCAGTGTCCCTTAATGAGGATTGCAAGACAAAGGGTAGAACAAAGCCTCTAATTTACTGTGGCCTGCAAACGCTGGCAGTTTCCCAATTCTATTCTCCCTTTCCAGAAAGGTCGAGTCATTGCATTCAGAAGAGGCCGCTTTCATGCTTGGGTGCCAATCGTGTCCTTACAGAGGTATGGTTAGTAACAGACTGCATTTACACACTGTAGTGAACCCAGTCATTACCATTTGAATCTCAAGTGAATTAGAGAGAAGCCGTGCACAGCATTCCATGATGGGGTGAGAGAAGCAGCACATCTTCCAATTCTACTGACAAAATATGCAGTTTGTGTCAGCACAGCCCTATAAAAATCCACCCTATGAACTTGGCTGCCAGGTCACTTTTCACTATGGCCTGTGTGCCACCAATTTACATTTCATTCTACAGTATAAAATCAAATCCATCTTTCTGTGAAAAGAATAAAGTGGTTCTAAAGCCTAAACATTTTAAACCTTAATGCAATCCTTGCATTAGGGTAAAACATGTTTAGGCATCAGCATTGCCCCCCCCCCCCCCCCCCCCCCCCTTTACTTACCTCAAGGCTGGGTTCACACTCATGCGATCCGATTCTGGTCAGAAAATAAAAAAAAAAAAAAAAAGGTCCTGTGCGTGTTTGGACCGAATGCGATGCGATGTGATGCGATATCAGCATCTGTATGGGTGATATCGCACCGCACAGACATCGCATTTGATGTGAACAGCAGTGCGCTACGAATCACATGCGATGTCTGCCATCACAGCAGTGTGAACCCAGCCGAAGTCCTCATTAAATCCAGCGCTGTGCACTTCTGCAGCTCTTCTCTCCCCTCACTTCCGGGTCTTGCTGGCTTTGCTAGGGCACCGGGAGCCATTGGCTTGCACCAAAACCAGTGAGGAGGGAGCGGAGCTGTCAGCCACAAGCACGCACGAGTACCCCCATGGGAAGCGGAGGTTCATAGCCACTCTGTGCAAGTCTATTGCACATAGCAGGTAAGTATAGGTATTTTACCTTTACAATTGCTTTAAAGTGTAATTTTTCATTTGGATACAGTAAGGGAGGGTTATAATACCAGTCAGTCCCCCCCCCCCCCCCCCCACACTTGTGTTCCATTGCGGACAAGTCTCTATTTCCTGTCCCAGAGGCAAAATAGAAAAAGTGAGAGGAAACCCCTCCAAAGTGAGGTGCCATCAAAACTAGTGTCCCCATTATTACTGTTCTGGTGTCAACCCAAAATTTTGGATTTACTTTCACGAACAGTAAATAGGACATATAGAGGGTGAATCTTGCCAACAGGGGCACAGACAGCAATAGAACCTGACCTGTTCTCTCCATGCTATCCAAAACTAAGAGAAACCTTTTCTTTTCGGTATATGGAAGAATCGAAACCTGTTTAGATTTTCAGTTTGAACATCCTTATTGTGCTAAAGCGATGCTATCCAGAGAATTTAAAAAACACTTAAAGCTCTCAACTCAGGGGACAAAAACATTAATTTATATTCATCAACAGCCTAGAAGACAAAAAATCCACCTTGAGTGCACCAAATTTGCAAACCCAGATTATTACCCTGTAAAATTAGCAGTGGCATCATCACTGTGCTGTACATAGCCTGTGCAGAGAGCAGAGCTATTGGGGAGGCAGCAGGACCCATCCACTGCCAGCAGAAAACTACAGGAGAGGGTGGAGACAAGAATACTCACCCGTCACAAGGAGTGCAAGCAGCAGTGACCAGTCCTTATTACAGGGTGCAGTGTGCAAAGTTTCACACTGGATTACAGCACAGATCTGGAAGAACTACAGAAAGCACACCAGGATTCAAGAGAGACTACTGTGTCTCTCAGACAATAATTGTGTATCCCAGAGTTCAGCTTTAAAGTGGAATTCCAGTTTAAAAATGTTATTTCTATATATAAAAAAATTTATATTATGCAATTTAGAAATTGCTAAAGGTCTAGTAATAGACAGTCTAGCCTAAGCATTCAGCAATTCTGCTCCTCTTCACCGACAACTGTGTGTCCCAATATGGCTGCTCACAGGCACTTCCTGGTACTGTTGTCTGTGCAAGTAGCCTAGCCCTGCCCCTGACCGGCCCAGTCCCACCTCTGCCCTGCTCAGACACACCCCTGCCCCGCCAAGCCCCATATCTGATGTGCATCCTCATTCATGAGAAAACATATGTCGAGAGGCAAGTATTAACCATTATCTCTACAAGGAGGAAAACAAGCACTTTCAAGCACAGACTAATCTGCTTATAACTCGTGCAACTGAAAAAATTAAAGTGGTTGTAAACCCTTTACAACCACTTTTTACTACAATTAAGCCTATAATAAGGCTTACCTGTGGCTACCCCGGATATCTCCTAAACCTGCACAGTTTAGGAGATAAACACCCCCCCCCCCGTATCATCATGTGTCGACGTCATCGTGACATGCACACTGAAGCAATGGCACGTTCGTGCGGTTGCTTCAGCCAGTGTGCCGTTACCGGCGGCATGCGCGGGAGTGACGTCATCGCACGCGATACCCAGAAGTAACTCCGGGAGCAGTGTCACCAGTCGGAGCAGTATATGAGGAACGATGCAGGGGCTTTGATCCAAGGTAAGTAATTCATAATGCGCTAGTATGCTATGCATACTAGCGCATTATGCCTTTGTCTTGCGTCAGCATCCCTTAAAACTAAAGAAGTCTTGCTTAGGACTTATGAAAATTCAAAGAATAAAATGGATTACTTCACATATATACTCTTAATATTGCAGCATGCTAACCAGGAAAGGTATTTTGTAGATCCCCAACAAAGATTTGTATAGACGTTTAAAAAGGAGAAGTATAGCCAAAGCTTGTTTGGCTGTACTTCTATAGATCACAGGAATGCAATTAGTTTTGCACTCCTGTGACTTGTTTTCAGCAGAGAGCGGGCCAAAGTCCGCTCTCTGCTGACATCACGGATTTCAGTCCAGGCACTGCGTCATCCCGACAATGGGAGTCTGGGCCTGCCAGGTGCCTTGACTGTCCCCCATCTCAGCCAGCCGCCGAGAGCCCGAGATGGTCGCTCCCCACAGCTCAGCGCTCCAGTGAACAAGGAGGAAGCAGAGCAGAAAGCTGAGACTGAGTCAGCAGCTCTCTGCACGGGGGAACTGTGAGAACCAAGCCATCAGTGGTGTTCGATAGCTCAGTTCTCAGTGCAGAGGCGCCAAGGGACAGATGCAGCATCGGACCGATGCTCCATCCACCTAGGCAAGTATAAAACTGAAATAAAGGATATTTTTTTTTTTTTTTTTAATTTCTCTTAATACCATAAAGCAGTGGGGGTCAACTTTCTTGATATGGCGGGCCTCAAGTGCAGACCTGCCACAATCCCCCCCCCTCACTTCCCAAAAGGCCACACATAAAATTCAGTGAATAGTTAGTGTCAGGGACAACAGACAGACAACAGAATATAGTCAAGAGAGTGCAGACATGATACGATAAAAGGGTCAGAGACTGAATGTGCCATAGGAGTTGTTGAAC